>NC_085011.1:10342011-10369511 GCF_963854185.1 Sardina pilchardus
TATTGTAAGTTGACTCTCCATAACTCCACCTTTCTAATACTTTGAAGTCCTTCCCGCCTTTCTCCACCTCTCGTCCTCTCTCGCCCTCATCCTCCCCTATCTGTGGCGGTCTGGGACACAACAACACAGTTAAACTAGAAATGCAATTCCCGAGGAATTACACGAGGGGATGCAATCTGCTGGGTAAACTTTTATTTTGACACACAGGAAACACTTCTATTGTAGTTCAGGGAGAGCCAGAGGCAAAAGATTCTATAGTGGAGCTCTGTTCTAGAATCTTTGATTAAAAGTGACAGTTGTGGATTCACAGGGCAGTGTTCTAACTAGACTGGGAACTGAGAGTTCTGGCCCATTATGACATCACATTCTCCATTAAAGTCTATGGGGGAAAAATACACTTTTAATTGCAAATATCTCAAAAAGTATACATTTCTCAAAAATGTCAAATAGATTGTCTAGTAGATATTTGGAAGATCTACAGAACGGTGTTTCAACCAAGTTTGTACGTTAAGCGGTTTGGGCTGAATAGCGCGCACAAAAAGGTAAAAAGAATAATAATAATTACTAGAAATGCAATTCCCGAGGAATTACACGAGGGGATGCAATCTGCTGGGTAGACTTTTTTTTTTGACACACAGGAAACACTTCAATAGGATGTGTAGTTCAGGGAGAGAGAGAGAGATGCTTAAAGCCAAACATTCTAAAGTGGAACTCTGTTCTAGAATCTTTGATTAAAAGTGACAGTTGGATTCACAGGGCAGTGTTCTAACTAGACTGGGAACTGAGAGTTCTGGCCCATTATGACATCACATTCTCCATTAAAGTCTATGGGGGAAAAATACACTTTTAATTACAAATATCTCAAAAAGTATAAACTTCTCAAAAATGTCAAATAGATTGTCTAGTAGATATTTGGAAGATCTACAGAACGGTGTTTCAACCAAGTTTGTACGTTAAGCGGTTCGGGCTGAATAGCGCGCACAAAAAGGTAAAAAGAATAATAATAATTATTATAATAACTAGAAATGCAATTCCCGAGGAATTACACGAGGGGATGCAATCTGTTGGGTAGACTTTTATTTTGACACACAGGAAACACTTCAATAGGATGTGTAGTTCAGGGAGAGAGAGAGATGCTTAAAGCCAAACATTCTAAAGTGGAACTCTGTTCTAGAGTCTTTGATTAAAAGTGACAGTTGGATTCACAGGGCAGTGTTCTAACTAGACTGGGAACTGAGAGTTCTGGCTCATTATGACATCACATTCTCCATTAAAGTCTATGGGGGAAAAATACACTTTTAATTACAAATATCTCAAAAAGTATAAACTTCTCAAAAATGTCAAATAGATTGTCTAGTAGATATTTGGAAGATCTACAGAACGGTGTTTCAACCAAGTTTGTACGTTAAGCGGTTCGGGCTGAATAGCGCGCACAAAAAGGTAAAAAGAATAATAATAATTATTATAATAATAAGAAGCGACCGGATTTCAATAGAGGGGATGCATCCCCTCTAATAAGAAGCGACCGGATTTCAATAGAGGGGATGCATCCCCTCTAATAATAATAAGAAGCGACCGGATTTCAATAGAGGGGATGCATCCCCTCTAATAATTCCAGGGATTAAAGCAAGCTTATTGCAGGAACGTCAGTGTTCTCTTTTCAGCATCTCAACGACAATATTTACATCCGTTTGCAAACACAATGGGAGAGTGTGATTTCCCTCTGCCATTGTTGCTGCTCTAACCACTCGGATTACAGTCACTGATGATTCGTTTATCATTACTTACTACCCTCATAACAACAAACATGGAGTCTTTTAATATGAAGCTTCAAACACGGAAGGGTTTAGATGGATAAATTGGGCATGTCTTTTGAAATAAACACCATCAATGGAATCAAAAAGGAACTCTTATGAGATAGATAAGTCAAATAAAAACAAAAAAACTGAATTGGCATGCTAGCAATGTGAGCTATAAAAGCCTAGCTAAAATAAAAAATAAAAAATAAAAACTAGCTAAAGGTCAAAAACACAGCCAGCTTCATGTGGCATGTGTGAGTAAGACTAGCACTTCTGTCTGCCCACATCATCACATGTGGTCACGTCCATGATGTGGAGACACTCCGCTCTCATCTCTCTTCAAACAAACACATGGAATGCAGAAACAATAGGGTTACTCCTTTGTCTACTTTCCGGAAATTTCTAATTTTATAATCCACAGGATATGCACACTCACACACGCCATCTTGCATACTCCACCCACTCTATTCCAAGAATCTTCCAGAGATTCTATAGTCACCTTCTCCTATCCATCTAGCTTCTTTACCAATGTTAACTGACATTGCAGGATTGTCTACACACACACACACACACACACACACACACACACACACACACACACTCACACACATTTATCTTCTATGTCTTGTGCTCTGGTTGTGCCCCTTAGGCTGATGCGCTTTGCATACTTATTGTACCTGTGACTAGCTGCTAAAGCTAATTAGCCTTACACTCAAACAAAACTGTGCTTGGCAAATAACAATATTGCCTAACGCAATAATCTCTCACTGATGTTCCTGACTAATGCGGCAAGGCAGCCCGTTCAACAGCACTTCCTCATAACAATGCTGGAAACCAACGTGTGCAGAGACAGATAAGGAGATCTAACCTGTGCTGCAGAATTTGGTTATCTGTGGAAGGAGAGAGTTTGTGTGTGTATTTTTACACACTGGTATGACGCACATGTATGCACCAACGCGCCAACCGAAACACACTCGCACAGGCACATGCACAAAGACAGACCACAGGGAAAGCCACAAGCCCCACTAGTGACGTTGGGCATCACTGTTTTTCAGGTGGTGTCCTAAGTTGAAGGAAAAACATCAAATCTGTTTTGGCTACTAGATTTGGACTGAATCATTAAAGGATCGCTGCTTCAGATGGTTCTGCTCTGAATCAAAGGTGGAACTGCTCCAAATCTTACATACACGACACTTGTATTAATCATTTTCACTGAATGCTGTGAACTGACAGTTCTTCTTTTTTTTTTTTTTAAACAACAACAAAACTAACAAAAAACAGTACAAATTGTACCTATTATATTATTAGCCATAGTTCTAGGAAATGAGTGGGAGGCCCAGCCACATGAGGTCCACTGTGGAGGTCATTAGTTCTGGATTAGCCCTTATTAAGCCATTAGGCCTAAACGAGGGCCCAGCGGTGAGGCGCTGGGGACGGGAGCGCTTGTTTAGACCTGCCGTCGGGCCCCCATCCAGAAGAGCTACTATTATCATTCCGAATGAGCGCCTGGAACAGGTAATTGCGTGACTGTGCATGACTGTGAAAAGGTGTGTGGAAAATAGTTTGTGTGTGAGCGTAGGTGTGTGTGTGTGTGTGTGTGTGTGTGTGTGTGTGTGTGTGTGTGTGTGTGTGTGTGTGTGTGTGTTATTCCACTCCATTGACCTGTTTTGTGCCACCCTGCTTGAAAACATCATCAGCCTGCATTTGTGTGTGTGTGTGTGTGTGTGTGTGTGTGTGTGCGTGCGTGCGTGGGTGTGTGTATGTATGCGTTACTGTTTAATGTTCTTAAGGATGATTGGCTAGTTATGCTTGGCTAGCTGTGCTTGCTTGTATTTATGAGTGTGAATGTTTTAACTTGAACGCTTGCTTGCCTATTTTTACACCGTGCCTACAGATGTGGGCTTGCATGTTTGAAGGCCTGCATGCCATTCTGAGTATGTAGGCTTTTACATAAGTGCTTTTTTTTATGTGTGTGTGTGTGTGTGTGTGTGTGTGTGTGTGTGTGTGTGTGTGTGTGTGTGTGTGTGTGTATGTGTGTGCACACGTCGTCATGCATGTGAGACTATGCACACCTTTACGTGTTTGTTATTGGAAACTTTGACATGTACCCCAACCTCTATGTCTATCTGTGTGTGTGTGTGTGTATGTGTCCAAAAGTCAGAGAAACTGGTGACAGGGAGAGAGAGTGTAAGAGTATCTGTTTTGCTATGCGCAAATGGCATGCGTAAATAGATGTTATAATATGTGTGTGTGTGTGTCTGCCTGTGTGTGTGTGTGCGTGTCTGTGTGCATTTCCCTGTGTGTGAATGTGTGTATGTGTGCGTGTGTGTGTGTGGGTGTGTGCATATGAATGACTCTGTGTGTGTGTGTGTGTGTGTGTGTGCATGTGAATGTGTGTGTGTGTGTGTGTGTGTGTGTGAGTGTGTGTGTGTGTGTGCGTGTGTGTGCCTGTCCTACCTGCAGACAGGACCTTGCGCGTGCGCAGGAAGCTGATGGCGAGCCTCATGATGGAGGCCTTGTCCAGGTGGGAGGAGACGTTGTGAGGCAGCGGCAGCTGGTGGGCCAGCTCGTAGAACACCTCCGTCTCCTTACTGCGCCGGCAGCGGGCCGCATCACGCGACTTCTCCTTACGCCTCTCCGAGCTGTAACACACACACACACACACACACACACACAAAGAAAGAGAGCGAGAAAGGGACAATGGGTTATTTCAAATTCAAAAAAAGTCGTTCCATAAACTATGAGCACTTTCACCCTGCCGTTACATTTTGTGGCATCTGACGCAGCGTTTTGGAGACCGCAGATGCAATAGAGGCTGAGGGGAGAGAGAGAGGGTGCAAAGATGCAGCCAGACAACTTCCTGTCTCTGAGAGTTCCGCTCTGACAGTCCGTGCCCACAGGCAGACACCAGCAGCCCTCGCCACAACCGCCGCACATGACAGGACAGACTGTTCTTTGCATACTCTCTCTTACGAACGCACACACACACACATACACACACACACATTCTCTCTCTCTCTCTCTCTCTCTCTCTCTTGTGCATTCTATCAGGCCAGTGAATATTTTGTTGATGTGGTTTACAACTTGAGCTGCGCGGTTTCAGGGAATGTAAACTGAATTACTGTGATCCCCAATATGCAATGTGTCTGTACAATGTCTCTCTCAGTACGTCTCCTGCCCTCGGATTTTCTGAGAATCCCGACCTTAGACGTTAAAGCAGAGTGATGATTGGTTCATTAGAGTCATGTGATATACGCATCCCATCCTACTGGGAATACTACTGATCATCACTCTCTTTGGCCTTATACTGAGAACTAGCTCCACACACACACACACACACACACACACACACACACACACACAAACCCTACACTGCATCCTGCAGGTGGTATCAGACACACACTCCCAAACACACGAGGCCCCAGCACAAACAAAGCTATCCTTTGATGGATGGTCTGGACCGTGAGCAAACAGGCTGCCAATCAAACCCCACTTCAGAGTGCATGATCAGAGTTTCAATCCAAAGCACTCCCTCTCAGGCTTGAATGAAGCCACCATTTTCCCTTATATGAGCATATTATATCTTGTTAGATCTTTAAGACTTTGCAAAAGGGTCTTGTGATGGCAGGTTATTAAGGTAACCTCATTGGCTGCCTTTAAGCAGGAAGTGACCCTTTCACCTCTGAACCAATAAGAGCCTATGCTCCCCTGGAGGGGGGTTAGTGCGCTCCAAACAACATGAGAAACCTCTTGGGAGTAATCTAATTGTGTATACTGGATCCCAACCCTTATGAAGGAAGAGAACACAAACAAGATTCTTGGTAACATCTTCATCTTGGTTTCTACAATATCCGCTCCCAAGTCAAGAAAATAATCAGGAATTAATCACGACTTTCTCACTCGAGCTCTGAGTTTTGATCCGAGCTCTGATCCCACTGCCGGTCCAGAACACTGAAGAGCTAGAAGGACAACAGATCGGAGAGCCTGATTGGGGTACCTGAACTTGCTGTTGCTAACATGTGCCATGGCATGCCGTGTGTGTGTGTGCTGTGTATGTGTGTGTGTGTGTGTGTGTGTGTGTGTGTGTGTGTGTGTGTGTGTGTGTGTGTGTGTGTGTGTGTGTGTGTGTGTGTGTGTGTGTGTGTGTGTTGTGTGCGCGTATCCATCTGTGTGTGTTTTCTTTTTCACCCATGGCTTGCGCTTGGCAATTATTGTGGTTTGCGGTTGTGTGTGCCAAGGCCGTGTGATGACTTCATGCCATGTGGGTCTGGTAAACCACATGGTTACACACGCCACACACTCGCAAACACACACACACACACACACACACACACACACACACACACACACACACACAAGACCTAATAACTACATCAAAGCAGACTTTTCAAAATGAAAAAAAAAAATGTTCAAAGCGACCTGTATGATGACAGTGTACCACATGTGCGCCTGAGATAAAAAAAAAAAAACTAACCAAACAAACAAGTACACAAGTAAACAACAAGCCATACACACATGTAACTGAAGCAGCCATGCTCAGAAAGGAAGCATCCAGCAGACTCTTTGAAGTAGGACTGGGCTCTATACAGTAGAAAGGGTGGGTTTAATCTTTGGCTGACTCAGGGGTGCAAGGGGCTTTTGTAGCAATATGCTCTGCACTGTGCCCACTTTTGTTTCTGAGACCTCCCAAAGCACTTGAAAAAGATCTGAAAAGGGACAAGGGAAGACAGGAGCGGAGGGGGGTGGGGGGAGGGTGGTGGTTGTTGTTGGATCCTTGGGATCATGCCAGGTTTGGGAACAAGGCAGATCCAAATTAGCTGCTCACAATAGACTCTATCATTTGCCAACATTAACAGAAACAACACAAAGCGACCACCCCCCCCCCCCGCCCCAACATCCCCACCAAACTTCCTCACCTCCTGTCCTATTTTATCGAAAAATAAATAAGTATTAACCCCAGTTGCCTCGGCAACGGCTTCTCAGATGAGAACTGTGTCAGGGAAAGCACAGTTCAGCTGTCGCCGACGGTCTGTCCCACGCCAGGCGGAGGGAGGGGAGTTGGCCTGAACGGTCAGTCTGGGAAGGATGTGGCACGAGTGGCCCCGACGGCAGACGCCCCCCCCCCCCTCCTCCTCGCACCTCGTTAGCGCCGACATTGATGAGTGCCCTTGTTTACTCTATAGGTGAGCCAGCGCCACGACGACACGCTAATTGTTTATGCTACAGCCGTCTATACATTCTGAAGAGCGTCTTGCAGGCGCTGGCCACAGGAAGAGGGAGTGGCCCGTAAAGAGTTCCTGTGGCTCCGCCGGCTCCTTCGGTTCTGCCCCGCGCCTGCCCTCGGATCCTGTCAGCAGGCCTGGCCGGCGGAGTTTCCAGCCTCTCATCATCGTCCCCTGACTCACTCCTCCATGTGCGCAATGCATTAACCTCTCCCCACACACGAGTGCGGACATGCCTGCCGCAGCCACTATTGAGCAGATAAAGAGGTCTTGGGGTCAGAGGGCACAAAATTAAAAACTGCCAATCATATTCTTCAGTCAGTTCAGTTCAACCAGTGCTGGAGGAAGTAAAGCGGTAAACGGATTTAAAGTGGTGCCGACGCGCGATTGATTCGCAGAGGTTGGGGACCTGAGGCAAGAATTAACCACAAGCCCTAATCTGCCGACAGCTACGCAGCAACCACACTTTGACAAGTAACGTCATAGCACTTGATTGATTTTGTTTAGATCAGCCGCTGATGGTGACACCAAAAGGCATTCAAGCATTACGGTAGCTTAGTGCCATTGAGATAAGTTCACTCCATAAGTTCTCAACCATGCACAATCCACTTGAGATACCACATTCTCTAGACTATGTCCAGCAGTGAGCACAACTAGACCCACGTTATCTGCAGTATGGCTTTCTGAGCCTTCACTTCTTGGGGGCAATATTTTCTATCTACCCTACATAATGTTGCCTACACGCTCACACACAAAATAGACACAAGAATCTTGTCCAGAGCTCTCCTGACACTCTCTTGAGCGATGGGGGGGCGGGGGGGCGGGGGCATCTGGAACTCGGCCCTGAGCAGGGGGCTGTGAGTTCATGGGGGGGGCTGCGGAGCAGGTGCTGGGGGCTGACCACAGCTCCGCTGGGCAGAGAGGGGCGGGCGTGAGGGCGGGCGTAGGGTCAGGCCGGGCTGCCGTCTGGCTGTTTGCTGGCCACTGGTGCCAGCAGCGCTGGGCTGTCTGGCCCATTGTTAGCCGGCGGCCCCTGTGGGCACATCAGGATGGGGAAGGGGAAGTGCAGTGGGGCTGGGAGACCTCGCTGGGGAGCGCACACGTCTAGTGCACTCTCTGCTCTTTCGCCTCTCACCTTTTCTCCTCTCACCTTTTCTCCTCTCCCTTTGCTCTCCTCTCCTCACAGCCTTCTTTATGTGTTCTCCATCACCCTGTCCCTCTCTTGATCAGCCGTTCACTCTTGGGCTCATAGGCGTACCACATTCACATACTGTACACACACTTTACACACCCATTTAATCTTACATATGCACTGCACAAACTCACTCATATAACTACTATATTTACTCAGCAGTTCATATACACTCACACACACACACACATAAAACTCAAGACACACACATTCTTAGACACACAGAGTAGCCTGCGATGATCTTTTTCCAGTAAATAACTCTACACAAGTGGATAACCTTATCTCCACAATCCCACACTCACAGCACATTTATCTGAGGCCTTTAACATGTATCGGCCTCTATCTCTTCCTATTGGTGCTGCTCTCATACCAGCCCACAGCCCTTGTGCACTGCTGTGTAAGGGCACGGGGGGGGGAGACAAACACATCCATGGCGTCGGAGTCTGAGTCTCAGTTCCCTCCCGGCTCCCGCCGGAGCCTCCTGTTAAGGCCGGAGAAACACACTTCCTCAGTCTCACCAGGCAGACAAATCAACACAGTAAATCAAAGTTATCAATGGGATACATCAGGAGGTCCCGAGTACACACACACACACACACACACAGAGAGAGACCCACACACACACACACACAGAGACCCACACACACACACACACACACACACACACAGTCGCATAAGGGCCCGAGTAGATTACGGGGGGCATGAGTGCATTCTTTCTTCAGTGAGCTGGTTTCAACACACACCCCTACCCCTGTGCTAGGCATCTCTGTGATCTCTCTTTGAAGTGCTGATCACTCAAAACAACCTACGAACACAAGACTGAGCTATTGTTGGATTCATTTTGTTCCCTCCACCAGCCCTATTTCATAAACTGACAGTGACCTGCAGATAACCTTCCAAACAAACTTTAGGTATGAATACTGTTTAAACAGATTTCTAATTTTTCATTTTCATAACTACTGATTAGTTTAATTCCTAATTCTAACCCACGGATTAAAGGAACTGAGCGAAGCATTTCTGAGAATTTTTTGAGGCCTCACTTGTCAACACGTTACTGAGAAAAAAAAGCCACCGTGGTTCACAAGGACATGTTCACCGCTCGCTGAACCGTTACAATCAATCAGAAAATGTACGGCATCTCTCAGTAGGGCGACATATCTCAACGTGTCATCTTAGTATGCCAGACATCTCAGGTCTGACAAACAAGCTTCTCCGGCTCTTGGTGACCTCTCCCTCTCTCTTTCTCTCTTTCTCCAGGACTCTGCCATTCTCTCTCTCCCTCTCTCTCACCCCCCCCCCCCCACCCATCCAAAACACACACCAAACACTTCTGGGTGGCAATGCTGAGCAGTCTCACCTTTAGACTAAGTGACAGCGCATGATCACAAGACCTAAGCGCACTACTGACAGCATCAGTTATCAGCGCTGCTTTCAGGCACTAAGACCTGAGGCACCTGTCTGTTGCCAGTGAGAGCACATACTGTATGTACTGTAGGCTTTCACATGCAAGGCTCAAGCTCAGGTCTCCAGTGTAGAGGTGAGCTACAGTACGTGGATTGCATGACAAGAATTCCGAGTATGAAAGCATGCCAAATTATACATACATGCACGAACACACACACACACACACACACACACAGACACACACACACACACACAAACACCAATACAGACACAGACACACACACCCACACACACATACACACACACAGACACAAACACACACACAAACACCAATACATATACACACACACACACACACACGCAGGTGCTCCTGACACATAACAGCCGGACAATCACGCTGCCTTGTGAGTCCTTGAAAAGGTCACGCTGTGGCAATCAGCCGCAGCTCGCCGCTGCTCTCCGGTCCGCGTGCCCGCAGCCCTTGCCCCTATAAAAAGCCCTGTGTCTCCAGTGCCATCCCAGCCCTGTGGCACACGCATTCCAGCCAGAGCACCGGGACAGCACGCTACGGCCGACCTTCTGAGGGACCTCGGTGTCCTGCGGGGGCGGTGACAGTGAGCGCAGACCTTTTAGATTTATTCCATCACGGTCAGTCACCTCACGGTGTGTGTGTGTGTGTGTGTGTGTGTGTGTGCGTGTGTGTGTGTGTGTGTGTGTCTCCGTGTTAGGAGTCTCTCGGGTCCACAATCAAGATAGAAAAGTTCTCCCTCTGATGGTTTCTCCTGATAGCTTTATTTTTCCAAACTGGTTTCCAACAGTGTTCTTATGTTTGACTGATAGCATTAAAAAAAACAAGTCTGACCCGTTTGTTTGTTTATTTACAGATGTGGGGGGAAAGATGGCAACCTCAGAGATACTATTAAAATCCCTGAGGTAATGTCCCCTATGTTGTACTCTGGAGGTGAGTCCTTCCTGACAAAGAGACAAACACCTGCATGTAGTACAGTTGGTCATATTCTAAGTGCCAGGTGAGGGTTTGAATGATGATTGTTTTGACTGTGTGTGTGTGTGTGTGTGTGTGCACTTCTGCGGTCGAGGCTTTTGCCGATATCAGGGATCCTGCACAACACCAGTGCCCTGATGCACTAGTGATATTTCACCTTCGATGTTTCAAGTAGAGACAGAGCCTCCAGTCTGATTTTATTATTGCCAGCGATGGCCATGTGGGTCAGTTTATTTCCAATTCTCTGACTCTCTCCTTTTCCCAACTGCCCCCCCCCCCCCCCCCCCCCCCCCCCCACACACACACACACACACACACACAGCCCATCGACATGTGTGAATAGAACATGTGCACACTGGGTATGAAGGACCAACCACAATTAAGTGCAGTAATCTAACAATCTGATATATCATCATGACACACACATATTACTGTCATCATCAATCCTCCCTGACAGCACGCCAGTTGCCTTCCAGCACAGCAGACAAGTCAAGTGGATGACATTCTGTAAGTACCACCTGAGGGTCAACATTGGCCTGTTTTCTACACCGGCAGGTTGTCTCTTTTTGAAACCCGGCTAAGCCCCACTCACTTTACTTTTTACTTTAGAACAAAGGCGGAGAGATGAAGGTGCTGAGTGGCAGGGGGAGAGGTGGAGGTAGAGGTGGAGGTGGAGGTGGAGGCGACAAACAGTCACATTCTCCGAGCCTCTTCCTTTCCTCACAAATTAAATTCTCTCCTCCGTGGAAGCATTCCAACCCATCTCCCTCTCTCTCTCTTTCTCTCTCTCTCCTTATCTCTCTCTCTATCTCTCCACTGTCTCTCCACCATTTCTCTGTCCATATCATTCCAAGTCAACTCACAAACTCTCTCGCTCAACCTCCCACACCTTGAGTAGCTGTTCTTTTCTTTCATTCTGTTGAGATTCTCTGTGTGAGTTCTATCTGCTACTGTTTCAGCAACACAACAGACATTTGCATAACTTTCCATATCCATGTCACTGACACCATGTCCTATCCGGATGCGATGCACATTAGCGATAAAATCTGTTTAATCACATTGGTTTCAATTGTAACAGAAACACAAGATTTTTTTGTCGGACGCCCGGTTTATTTTCTTTCTGCCGCCTGCTTTGCTCTGGCATTTTCAATGAGAAATATCACGCAATAGAAGGGCATATTTAACGGATTCCGTATAGACAGACAACATTGACAATTGCTCGCTCGGATTCTTTTAGGACATGGTGTACAGTAAGACACATATATACTGTACATGCACAGTTCCACTGAGACACCTGTGTAGAGGTGACTCCAACAACACCAATACACAAAACACCATATCAGTGTAGACACACACACACACACACACACACATGCAGATACCCATGCAATCCATCTTGTATGGTCAAAACATGTAGACCTTCATCCAACAGACTGAAGCCAGCGTTTAAGTTCACCCCCAGGGCCTTGACCCTTGTGCTATAATGCACGCACAACACACACAATATTCGTCGAGAGCAGACACCCATCAACAAATATGTGTGTGTGCGTGTGTGTGTGTGAGTGAATGAGGTCGACAGAGTGTTTGCTCTGTCAGCTCAGGTCTTAAAGGAAAATGTACTTTTGTTTGAAAAGTGCAATTCAAGTGACAAGCCTCATCAATCAGTCAAGGTAATTATGAGCTGAGGCGGTGAACTTGTCAGGATAATCCTGCTGAAATACCTCTTGGGTGTTCTAATTGCAAGGTCTGCTTTTTGCAGCTTTCTATCAAAGCTCTGTGATTTCTCAATCTTTATTCAACACAAAGCTGCCTTTCTGAGGGCAGTGTATGCCCACAGAGCACTGGCACAAACATGCTGAGGTTGGTCCCTTGGGCTAAGAGGGCACCTGGTGCTCAAAATGGACAGACACAAACAAATACACACACACACACACACACACACACACACACACACACAGTAGGTAAAATAGAGCAGGTAAAATTCCAACTCTAACCAGTGTTATGTGCAAAGTCCTCTCTCTCTATCGATAAACTCTAAATGACCTGCTGCTTGTCCTGCCTCATATCCTCACTTGATCTGATACTCTACCTCTGTCATTTACACACAGATACGGGTGCTTACCAGGTACATCATGCTAAATACTATACTATAATAACAACAACATGTATTAACAATAATATGAATATATCACCATTATCTAAACTAGTACATTCATTTATAGGGATGGAACAACATATACATTTTTCAATATCATCATATGACTTTTTGTGATGAGCTAACAATGGACTGTTACCAAATAGCGATGTTTTCACTAAAATATTAATTTGTACAATAACGAACCAGAGTCAGGACTTCAAGCATAAACATAAGCAAAATCTTGTTATTTCTCAGGGAGGCAATTTTTCTGTCCATTTGGCGGCTCTGAGCTAAAACTTGTGAAATGCAGTGAATAAATACATGATTCCAGTTTTTTGGTTTCTTTCCTTTTCATTGACAGTCCACAGATATTGTACCTTATCCCAGATTAACCTTTTGCAATGTCCCGAGTATTTCAGTATAGTGACAGTATCAATTCGTCAGTTACCCTAGGATTCCAGCCCCTATTAACATAGAGTATGTTATTACGATTATTAATATGGTTATTAAAATTATTATTGTTGTTGTTGTTGTTGTTGCAACATGCGTGAAAAAAAAATCAAAACAAGACCAGACTTCATCACTTAATCATGCTTGAACCTCTACAATCCAACCACTTTCTCTTACTCAAAATCGATACCTTAATAAAAGCATCACTAAAGTCCCCCCAAAATCCTCCTCTACAGTGACACCCCCATCCCCGTCCCGACTCCCCCCGCCCTCCCCTCCCTCCCCTCCCCTCTCTCCACCTTGTTTGCGTACAGGCTTGCTTTCCTGTCCTCTTGGCATGGTGCTAAACACAAACAGCGAACAATGCGGCGGGGCCTAATCTCTGATCCGCTGGAACAGCGTGTTCCTGCACGCTGCCAAACAAACACGGACGCGGCCGCAGCAGCAGCGCTAGCAGTGGTGGCGGCGGACGGTGGTGGTGGCGGAGGTAGCCCCCGACCGCTGCCGAGGCTGAGGCTGAGGCGGAGGCTGCGGAAGGTGCGTCGTTTGGGCGCCTGCCACTTTTAAATGATGGAAAAGACAGGTACAAATCGCCCAGATCATCTCTGGGTACACCTGAGGAGAGGCAGGATGCGATTACCGCGACAACGACCCCGCCTTCCTCCACTCCAGCCCTGAACACCTGGCGCACGCACAGTTCCATTTCCATTCTCTAGTCTACTGCATCTACTGAGGTCTTGGAACAGCTGAATCCAGCCCAGCTCTGGCACAGATGTGGCCCAAATCTAGCCCAGATCAGGACCTGACAAACAAAGCTTTGCACCTGGTCTGTGTTAAGCAAAATAGGCCTACATAATTTGAAATGGAAAAACAATCCCTCCGATATTTCCCCTCCAATATTTCACCATCAAGTGTTTAGTCACTAAATTGATGCTTAACAAGTTGCGTTCATGCTTGAGTGCGGGCCTTGCTGTTCTTGGCCCCCTGATCCTGTGAAAGAAAAGTGCAGAGGGAGAGCTGAGAGGGCCAACCGTAATTTCTCCTCAGGAGTTGACCTGACTTAACACTTGGCTGCACTTGAAGTGATTTGACTCCATTTGACTTGATTGACCTTGACTAAGAGCAAGAGACCTGCTCTGTGATCCCGAGCTAGGCGCTGATCCCAGACCAGCTCACAAAGGTCAGACAATATGGCAGGACAGTTGGATGGCAAGATGGTTGGACAAGGAACAAGGAAGCAGAAGCTTAGACTTCGTCAGAAATGCGGGTCCTATGTTCTGTGACAGAACGGCAGACTAAAACTTCCATTGCTTTGAAGAACAATACTCTCTAAGGACAAAAGATCATGCGTGGGAGGACCAGGTATCAAAGGCCAATACTGCTAAAATAATAACAATACTACTACTTCTAATAATAATAATAGGCTAATAATAATATACACATACATGTTTTTATGTATACATATATAATATATTTATTTATTGTTTTTAATTATTATTATTATTATTACAGTATTATTACAATCATTATTATATTATTATACACAAGCAAATCCACACAAACTAGAGCAGTGTTCTGCTAGAAACAAAGAGAACCTGTATACACAGAGTGAGGAAGAATAAGACAACTGACAGAGAGAGGTGTGGAGGTAACTTGAGCATGAGGGAGAGAAAGAAGAGGAGAAAGAGAGAGACTTGGGGACCAGCCGAGTAGGACAGCTCCCACAGTTGATGGCTCTGGTCAAAACCAAGACTCTTAACAGAGAGAGACAGAGAAAACACAGAGAGAGAGAGAGAGAGAGAGAGAGAGAGAGAGCAAAACAGAGAGAGAGAGAGAGAGAGAGAGAGAGAGAGAGACTGAAGAAGGATGGGAACAAGACACCAAGAAACCAGGACTGAAAATACAGAATCTACACAGAACCCAACTGTGCCCCACCCTGTAAGGCCCCAAAGGCCTGGGGGGATCGTTGTGTGTGTGTGTGTGTGTGTGTGTGTGTGTGTGTGTGTGTGTGTGTGTGTGTGTGTGTGTGTGTAGAGGGGATGGTGGTGGGTGGTTGTTAGATAGCCTCTCCTGAGGAGTTGTCACAATAAACGTTCATGTTTCTGTAGAGAGACACTCCAGATGGAGGAGCCACTTTAGGTATCTTTGGAAGCCCTCATATTATGTATCCAAATAGTAAGCAAACCCTCCAAATCCATACAAAAGCACACTCTCATCACTCCCATAAAAGACAAGTGCTGTGTGTGTGTGTGTGTGTGTGTGTGTGTGTGTGTGTGTGTGTGTGTGTGTGTGTGTGTGTGAGAGAGATTCTGAAGAAGGAAAGACCCGAAGAAGGAAGAAAAAAGAAAAAAGAAGGAAGAACCTCCTTCCTTCTTCAATCTAATCTAGTATGGCCTGTAATCTCATCCAGTATAATCTATTAAAAGGAAAATAAAAATTGATGAAAAAAACAAGGAACTGAGCCTCCACTCCATACTCTGATAATCATCAACCTGCTCCACCTGTGTTGCATCCACCCCCTCCACCTCATTCCTCCACCCAAGGCCACAGCACCGAGGAGCAAGAACACGGACGGCCCTCACGGCCGCCGTTCCACCGTTGAGGATCAAACCTCACAGCCGCAGGGAGACGTGGGTTCAGGGGGGCAGAGGGGGGCAGAGGGAGGCGAAGCGGGGACAGTGTTTGCACAGAGGCCCTGGCAAGCCTGGCACGTTGGCAGGCCCCAGTGCTGACGGGCGTAGCGCCAGGGCGCTGCACTCTCGGCAGACCAGAGGCACTGAGTGGACGCCGGGGCACCGGACAGAGCATGGCCTCTTTTACCCCGCTCTCTGTCTCTCTCCTTCTCTTCACAAATAAGAAACACACTCTCTGAGTATGGGTGTGTGTGTGTGTGTGTCTGTGTGTCTGACTTAAAAGTTTGCAATCTGACCCCAGGGATACAGGACAGGACAATGTGAGATGACGCAACCTTTTAGGAGACAGGCGTCAAAACAAACCTGAATAAGAAAAGTGCGTCAGAACCCAGAGGTCTCTGAGTTCCTCCATCACATCATGCGTGAGTCACTAAGAAAACCACTTACTTCTCATGTAGCACATATGATCGCATGCACTAGTAAACATGCTAATGAATTAATTTAATGTTACATTTAGTACGTGAGGACAACTACATGTGAGGTGGAGGCTGATAACACACACCGTTTCAGCAAAACTGCCATGTATACGTACTCCCATCTTAGGCCACTTCCACATTCAGCCGTATGGAACTTCGTACATGCAGGATGCCATTTTAGATTGTGCATATTTGGTATTCGTTCTCCCCTTGTTGTGTTTTTTCTCGGAATCACAGGCATGTGAGGAAAGGCGCTGCATAAATAAACGCTAGAACAGAGGCAGCGGGAAGCCTCGCTTCATACAGAATGAGGCAAATTCTCCCATAAACACGACATTAGGAATCCAATCACTCCTTCTATCAGGCCACCGACTCAGCCCACACGACAGTAAACAGCAGGCTATATTAGCCATTACCGAGTTAAGGACAGTGCTCTTACATAAACACATAACACAAACGCACACTCGCACACACACACACACACACACACACACACACACACACACACACACACACACACGTGGCTTGGGTTTGTGCTCGGCTCTCAGAAATGCAGGCCTGTATGTATAGAGGAGAGTTCTAAGATGGCTGCCGAATCCTCTTATGAAAGAGCTACTGCTTGTCGATAACTACAGGGAGGTCTGCACCCCCCCCCCCCCCCCCACCCCCCACCCGAGAGGAAATATCCCCCAGTCGCCGTCCACATCCTCTCCGGACCGCTGTGTCCCGATCACACAGATCCCGGCCCCTCCACTTGGGTCCTTCATGCAGTTGTTGTTTACGTTATGCTCATTTGGGATTCATCTGATAATGGGGCAGGGAGAGAGAACACATTAAGGGGGGAGAGAGCAGTCACGAGGCAACACCAGACTACCAGGCGCTCTCTCTGTCCCTCTCTGTCTCTCTCTCTCTCTAGCTCGGAGACCCTCTCTTACAACCGAGAAGAGACTAGAAGGTCACAACACTGGCTCATTCAGCACCTCTAATCACCAACTCTTTTTGACTATTTTCCCCTAATGAACAAATCCCACCCAGAGTGTGTTCTCTTTTCAGATCACTGAGGTGAAATGTTGGATGTATAGTGCTTGGAGCCAAGCTCCACTTTCACTCAAACTGCTATAGGAGATACGGACCTATGAACTGAGCCACACTGCCACAAACAGACACACAAACACAATACGAATATATATTAAAAAGAAAGCGCCTATAGGCAAAATACATCTTAAGGTCCCTTTGATAAGTAATATCAACACTCTATATCCACCATGACCAGACAATGACAGCTTGGAATAGATGCATACGTTTTGAGGATTTAATGCAGGTATAATGGAACATGCTACTTAGTTCAAACAGAAAATAATAACAATAATAAAAAAAATAGTCCTTGACATATCACAGTTCTGGAAAGATCATATCCCTTTGGAGGCTTATATGGTCTGGAGTTAAAATCCATAGTTTGAGTCGGTCAGTGGGGGATTGATCAAGATGTTTTGTGTGAACTATGGAGAATTGGTAAAACAAATATGACCTGATTCCCAGGTTATCTGGTATCCAGTACTGATACGAAATCCAGGCGCTGTATTGAATTTCCCTTGGGGATCAATAAAGTATCTATCTATCTATATCTATCTATCTATCTATCTATCTATCTATAAATGTAGTACTGATTGGTAGGCCTATAGGCTTAGCAATGTTTATACTGCTTGACTCAAAGAAAAGTTCTTGGACATTCAATATTGTGAGTTTGTGACCAGTTCAACTGGCGCACATTACTTGATGTCCCATGCGTAACATCAATAGTGATCTCTCATAGCTGTCTATTCTTTACCGAAGGTAACGACGATGTCCATAAAAACACAGACCTTAACAAAAATTAGTGGCCCACATACAAAGTTAATATTTTGCGGTGTCAACGTAAGACTCAAATATGGGTTATATGGCTCTTATCAGAGTTTTTATTAACCTTCTACTTTTACGCTTTACACTACACTCTTCACTTTTGATACATTTACAGCCATTGCGGAAAACTTTAGGCTACCTTTTGCCTTTCTGCTGCCTTCTGAAATATACCTCTCTAACCACCAGTCTATTAATTACCTTTTCCATGTGGATGTAGCCTACTGTTGGTCTGCTTGCTGTAATTGTGAATTAGCCTATGATTAAAAAGCAGTTGTAAATTGTGCGATTATGTAACGGTCGGACACCCGTCTTTTGTTTTATCTCTATATTTAGTTCCATTTAGAAGCGTATTTTCCCTGTAGACATGAATGGTTCACAAAATTGGACGGAATACGCAAAATATGATGTTACGTTTTAATCTAACCCACTTAATATTCTTGACTGAAACCTTTAACATGCTGTAACCTACACCTTACCATAGCGTTTGTTATTTAATTGAATGTTCATGTCAATTTAATCGTTTTCTTAAATCTTTGTTAACTGTTTCATGATTTCAATGGGCCTTCTCACATTTAAATCACAAAATAAAAATCATTCAGAAAGTAGCAAATATTTGACCCATGGCAAAGTCCTAATGCCGTAACTAGCTCTTCTTTAGGTTACCTGGTTAAAAGTGTGTTCGGTAGCCTAAATGGCAAAGGGACATTTGCCCGTCTAAAGGACCTTTGTGAAAACACCAGACGCATTACATAAAACATAATACAACTCACCGTTTCTTGTCCTTCTCGGCTGTCATCTCTGCGTTTGAAGATCAGGACTACACAAGCTGTCCTCTAGTTCCCGTGCGTCCGGTTCAATGCGCAACAAGTGAAAAACAAATCTGAACTTTTGAAACTAAACGTCACGAAAACACGCACTCAAGGGTTGGTAGACATTTAAAATGCTTAATATAATCACAATAATTACGTCGTTTTGTCTATTGTTAAAAAAATACTGTCCACAACTGACCGTCCTACATAAGGACAATCCACAGGTTAGGCTATACAGTCTCAGAACACTGCCGAGGATTGTACAGCCCTTTACCTAGAGATACACGATCATATCCAGAGGTTAAAGGCACCCCGTGACGAGTCGATTCACTTCTTCGTTGTGAAAGTTACTTCAGTTCAGTTGCATGAATGATCTGAAACTTCAAGCTCCTGCCCGGGGAACTCGCCGCTGGGCCGGTGACAGCAGCTCAATCAATCACAGCTCTCGTGATTGGTGCGTTGCTCCTGAGTGACAGACACTCAATCGACTACTGCTACATGACTGGTGAGCTCTCTCTGAGCGAACAGCCCCCTAAACACCACTCCACACCGCCCACTTTAACATGTTGGTCAGTTTCGCTGCAGGTTTGCGAGTGGAGATGGTAGACACAATGAAAACAAGATTGAACATTTCGAAATGGAAATGGTAAATATACGTACTGTTAACAGTATTTACTTGGAGAAAGTTTACACATGAATCTTTAGCCTCCGTTAGAGTTGTCTCCCGCCAGACCATATACTTTGAGTAATGTGCGCAAATCTGTCGACTTCGTTTCATATGCAAGTGTGCTTAAATCAGGTGTTATACAACCGCATATTCTCACGCAAGCCTGGTCTTGCTCAAGCGTTCCCGATTTTCATGCCTGGGTAGGCCAATGCAAGAGACCCTAATTCGCTTGCACTGTATCCCAGCTGATCCAAATAAACACCCCCACACGTGTTTAGTTCACTGTTGAACATGCACCTGTGGAAGAACAATGTGCAGGGATACCCATTTTTCCTGAGCTCAGCTCATTAGTAAAATTGAGTTCATACATAGTCTGACTCGGAGAGAGAAAAAAACAAGACCGTGCAGAAGCCTTGTTCAAGGTTATGTACCTGCTCTTTGAGCGTTTGAGTAGGCTAATGGAAGCCATAATCCAGAGCTGCCCCAAATAGTTACTTTACACACCAGCTGCTGTGATTTCTCAGATTGTTGCTGGGGAAGTTCACTCTTTAGGAATTATTTGATGAGGCCATTGAAATGGAGGTGGACACAATATGTCAGTCATGGAGGATTCCAGAATGGCTGGGACTGTGGGTGTGCTGGGAGAGGAATTTGGGCATGGTCTTCTCTTATTCTCTAACCCCCATAGAGGGGCTAATGCAATAATTCCCCTGATTCAATCTCGTCATCATGTTACATTGCATTACATCACGTTACATTTGGCTGTCGCTATATAACCCAAAGCGACATCCAACATCCAAGGGAAACAATCAAGGTAGAGTGCAATAAGGACAGGTTGGTGCAGCAGTAAGTGCTACTTCCATGCAGTCAGGGTACAAGAGGAGAAACTCTCTGTAGAGCGGGTTTTCAGGAGTTTTTTTACATTTTTTTTTAAAGTGTGTTTTTGGGCTTTTTGCCTTTATTTGTATAGGGTTAGGAGAGAGACAGGAAGCAAGTGGGAGAGAGAGATGGGGTGGGATTGGGAAATGACCGCAGGCCGGACTCGAACCTAGGTCCCCATGGGCACTCGGACCCGCACCACGCCACAGCGCCCCCCTTCAGGAGTTTTTTGAAGGTAGAGACCAACGGTCCTGCTCATGCTAGTGTCTCTCATGTCACTGCACTTTCATGTCTTTCCTCTGTTCTCTTCATGCTCCTTTCTTTTTCTCCCCTTATCTACAGTAGCCTCCGTGAAATTATACATAACACACCTGTTAACACATTTGAATTTGGTCTTCAGACTGTTCTGGCAAGGATGTCTGTTTCCAAATCACCCAAAACCCAGGAACTTGTATTTTCTTTGTAAATTGAGTAAACAACTGCATTTAAAACCTCCGTTTACAATAAAGATGTGTTTGCTGCACTTTTGGAATTATTTGTAAGAGTTTAAATGCACTAATGTATGATTAATTTCACCTCTGGTTACACATCTGGAAGTTGTAAACGGGAAGGTCAGAAATGGGCGTCAAAGACATCCTTTCAAGACGGATCCCCTTCTCCCAGGTTGTCTATACCTCACCCACCACCTCATTCTGTTTCCTCTCAGCCCACTGGCAGTCCAACACAACAAAAGCATGGACTGAAAAAGTAGTCCCAAAATTAATAAGGCAGTAGTACTGTATGTGTCGCCTGAGGTACTATACTTGGACACTATATGTGGAAACTGATGCCTAAACAGCTTGACTGTTTTTTTTTTACATTTGGAAGCGTTTGCTGCTCTGCAGCTTTCCTTTTTGGACTGTGTTGTGGTAATTGTGTTGTGATTGGGCAGAGAGCCTGCGGCAGGAACACAGGGAGGGCCTTTAAAGGACTGGATTAAAACTCTGGATTCTTGGAGATGGTTGGACACTGAACACTGAACACCCTCTGACGTGGCGGACAGCCAGGATTTGTCCCAAATATATCCCATGGTAAGTAGCGTACCCCACTGGTTCTGCCCTGTGAGGCCGAGGGTGCTGTTTTGGGGGTCCTCCAGCGGGCCCTCACACAGAGCCTCTCCAGCCAGAGGTGTAGTGAGGGCACGGGGGGGGGGGGGGGGGGGCGGACGACGACACACACCCAGGGATGAGCTGGTGCTTGAGCACGTTCAGATGGCACTAAGGCCAATATTCTGAGGGGGGGGGGGGCTCAACCTGAAATGACCCCAGCTTTGCTGCTTATAGGTCGCAGCTTTGTGTTCCACGTCCGAACGTTCCTTGCGTTGTTGAAGAGCTACAGAAGTGGCTCTGTGATGGCGTCTGCAGTCATAGTATCACCTGCATGCACTACACCATATGCCACAATTCATGGTTTATAATTAACCATATACTTTACAGTTTTTTTAAGAGAAAAACAATCAGTATAAAACATAAATGTTTTGTTTTGCACATAGATTGAAAGCACTGATTTCATGAGTAACCATTTGCTGTGCTTTTTGAGTGTAAGTTGCATTTCACCTTAGACCCAGTGCCTGAGCTTTATGACAGGTGCAGATGACTGAATGAGGCCAATTGAGTGGCAGCTTACCTCATATGGTTGTAGGACAGTGGAGTGAGTTAATTAGTAATGTTCGTTTGAACCGTACCTGTTCCTGAGAAGACATGAGTACAATATAAAGGACCTAGGACTTGGACCTTGATTGTAGCAAACATGCCATCGATTTTTATTCATATCATAGTTGTACTATCATTTGTTGAACAATAAAAACCTCCTTGTGCAAATAGATTCTCCCTCAATGTGTATGAACAAGGCAAACAAGCCTGGCGAGTCTGCTTCTGTGCACCCAACCGACCCCCCTCCACACACACACACACAAAACTGTTTTGACATCATTGTATTTAATAGGTTCCAAAACAAACAGTACACATTCACATCCTTTTGAATACAGTACATTTGGCACACAGTAAGATGCTTACAGTCCCGGACAGAAGCGGACTCTAGAATGAGTCTGGCCCTGGCTCACGCCAGACATAGGCCAGATCTCTCAGAGTGGGCTACCATCTGGGATTACAGAACAAAAAATGGCAGACATTAATAATAAAAAAAAAAAATCTGGGTGACGACCTTTACACAAATAGCTTCACAACAATAAAAAAGAACAAAACAAAACAAACATAAACAACCTAAACTTAAATACACATAAGCATATGCATCACACTGTAATATAAAACACAACGGGCGCCATGTTTTGCATGTACAATTCTCCTGTATGTACATACACATAATACTACACTTGGACATGGTTTTTGCACTTAATTTAAGAGGTACTTCTTCTGCCACGTAAATATTTACCTTATGGTTTCAGTCATGTTACAACAGACTGTGAGTGTTTCCTATATGGAGTGAGCTCTTAAAAGTTCTACAAGATAAAAACTTGCTCAGAATATTAAAATGAATGAACGAGGGAGAGAAGAGGGCATTGGAATAAGTCTAAGCAGTGTATTTGTTGTGGCGAGCAAAACACACAGATGTCTGATGTGACAGATTTGGTTACACAAAGGAGCTCAGCGTTTTGCATGTGTACTTATTCTGTTTCTGTATGAGAGATGTGGTTTGAAGCAGATACAAATACGGATTTGTGTCTGCTACAAACTCATTTTTGATTCAATTTGTACAAAGCAGATACAAAACATCACAGCAGATATATATATATTTAAAAATAGACAATGGACTGGGAATGTGAGAGGGAGAAAGACCTGAAAGAGCGAGACACTTAGGAAGACACATAGAATAAGGAGAGATAGCTCGTGCCACAGTCTGATTGGAGATTGATGGTAATGTCAGGTTGATTTCGACCACTCTCTTTTAATTCTCAATAGTGATAATTCATAGAGATTCAAAGACACCAGTCTGAGTGTGGTTTTTTTTATGTGTGAGAGTGTGTGCCACCTTCCAGAAATGCAAAGCTACAGCTCTTTCATCTGGTGGAATGACTGAGGTTATCTTAAACCCATCAGTCAAAACAAAATGGCGACACTGCTCAGAAGCTGAAATTCTAATGGATCTTGTCCGGGTAGGTACATGGGATTTAGTGCATCTGCCTGTACGTACAGAAAATAAATAAATCCCCCGTATATATTGTATATGTATTACGACGAAACAGTGAAATGTATAGAATCTGTTAGCAGGGTACACATAGACATGGCAACGGACAGTGAAAACAAATGAGGCAAGAAAGTCATCATGCATTTAAAAAAACAAACAAACAAACAAACAATTAACAAAGAAACACAAATCAACCTAAGCAGCAGAGAACTCTAAAGACATACGTAAACCAAAAAAAGGATAAACACAGGCACGCACACATGCGCGCACACACACACACACACACACACACACACACACACACTCACACACACACACACACACACGCACACGCAAACATATATGTATATATACACACACAGAATATTGCACATGGACATTGTAACTTATTTTTTTTTTATCATACCCTAGGAATACATTGTTATCATATGCATAAACATGCGACAGGGAACACTTCTACTCTTCGCAGGAGTTGGTAGGTTTATACAAGGCGTGGTCATTTTTAGGTTTCATATCTTGTACAGATGAACACACCACATCATTGTCTGCTACTGCTCCTCTGTGAGGAGATCTAGGTTGTCATCAGCTGGAGACCAGGTCAGTAACAGTAACACAACAGAGCTAAAACAACGGCTGAAGAAAATTATTCATATACAGTATGTATGAATAATAATATGTTGAAAACACAAAACCTATACGGTATATTCAGCACTCACACACACACACACACGCATTTACACCCACACAACCACACTAGCTCACACACACATGGAGTTTGCAAGTAAATGGGGTGTTATAGAATATCTACAAATGGTAACAGCTGGGTAGTTACAGAAAAAAGGCAATTCATATTTGTCATGATGACAGTATGTCATGATTTGTCATAATAATCACTATTAATTTAGCAATGCTGCTAAATACCTTTAAAGACACACACTTTTACACACACACACACACACACACACACACACACACACACACACACACACACACACACACCACACATGGCATCTTCTACATGATGCCTCTTCACTTGGATGCAGTTATCTTTGAGCCAAACAGCTTCTCGTTTCCTTTAGTTTTACAATCATTGGTTCAGTCGATTTTGGTTTTTGCATTCTGACAAATGTTTCCAACACAACAAAGACCACTGCAGAAGCACATACACACACACACACACACACACACACACGCATACACGCACACACACAGACACACAATGTGTGCTCTCTATCCATCCATACGTGAATGGAGGCCTGGCTGCCCATATTGAACGTATAATCGTGTAATATTAGTAGAGCGCCTTCAGAGGGACAGCTCCCAGACAATGTCCCAGTCCAGTCCACTTTTTCTCTCTCGCCTCGCTCGTGTTGTTCTAGTCTTTCACATTCCTTCACTCCAGATTGACCACATTCCGAGGCTCTCGGGGACTCACTCTGGAACCAGGAGAGGAGTGAGATGTGGGGTAGCTCAACATGACATAATCCATGTGTGTGTGTGTGTGTGTGTGTGTGTGTGTGTGTGTGTGTTTGTGTGTCTTTATGTGTGTGAGTGTGTGTGTGTGTGTGTGAGAGAGAGAGTGTACAAACACCATGGGCTTTGATCGTTGACCTGAGTTGAATCTACACTCGGTTTTTAGAAAGGCCAAGGCCTCAGCTACAAAGCAGCTAGTTAGACATAGACACAGGCATTGTAGATTGGCTCTGATCAACCAATCAGAAATTACTTTCTATTCTCTATAACCCTCCTCTTGTGCACTGCTGACCAATCATCACAGAGTGGGCAAAGTTAGGGAGCCGCTCCAGGAATATATATGGAGTTGGGAAGCTAAGCCGTGTCTATGTTTCATAGTGTGCCTGTTTACTCATTAGTTTGTGATGGAGGAGGAAGAAGAGCTTGAGAAGGTGGAAGAAAGCAGGAAGCAGGTGTGAGTTTGTGTGTGTGTGTGTGTGTGTGTGTGTGTGTGTGTGTGTGTGTGTGTGTGTGTGTTGTGTGTGCGTGTCTCTGTGAGCTTTAAGGGCTGAAAGATAGCATTTAACTGATGTGTCAATGTGTGTACATGTCTGTATGTGTATGTCTGTGTGTGTGTGTGTGTGTGTGTGTGTGTGTGTGTGTGTGTGTGTGTGTGTGTGTGTATGTGTGTGTGTGCGTGCGCGCACGTGCGTGTGTAGCTCAAGAGTGGGTCTCCTCTCCACAATAAGAGAATCCCTTGAACTCGTCCTGGTTGATTTGCTTGATGATGGCATCATCTACTGGAGTCAGAACGGGCTCCTCGCGGGTGAAGTCCTGGTCGAAATTATTCACGTCCCTTTTAGTTTTCTACGGATGGAGAGAAAGAGAGAGAGAGAGAGAGGGTGAATACATAACCATAAAAGCAGACACGAGGGGCAGTTTAATGAGTAGAGAGAGAGAGAGAATGAGAAAAGACAGAAAAAGGAAAGAAAGTGAAAGACAGAAACACGAGACCACAAGGAGAAGAGATGTGGAATACGTAATAGAGAAATGGAGGTGCAGAAATAAGAAAGGAATAAGGGAAGAGTTCCTGCTGTTAGATCATTATTTCCTCGGGATGAATAAAGTATCTATCTATCTATCTATCTATCTATCTATCTATCTCATCTATCTATCTATCTGGATGAATGTGCTCTCTGGCTCACTGAAACATCCTCACAAAGGAGTGCTTAGGGTTGGTCCATAGTCTCTACACCATTGGCCTACACAAGCAACATTGATGCAGTAGACAACGCAAGGCTGACACACACTTTAAAACACCCTCTCATAATCTATGCAAGCTACACACGAGGGTGATGCATTCCCATTGGAAACGCATGACATGGTGCTTGTGCTTAGTCACCTTACAAAACATTGGGACACATTTTGCTACGCAAGGACACGCTAAACCCTTCTTGTGCAGTGAGACATCTTCTCGTTGGCATAGCTGGCACTAGATTACAAGTCACACCTTTAAGGAGATTCATAGTCTCTGCGATTTTTCACACAGATCTCCATTGCTCCAATGTCACCGAGTACTATCGGTTGCGTTGTTGCACTATCAATACGAAAACAAATCTGTTTCGCCTCGCTCAAGTTGCTAGTTCCTACAGCGAAAGTAGGCAGGCAGCTATAGCGTTACACTTTGAGGGGCATGAACATGTGGGCTAATGTATATGCCCCCAGAGTAACGGAGATCTATGTGAATAATCGCACCGGAGTTCTCCTTTAAAGATGCAGAGAGATTCAGAATTGGTTTTGCAAAAGGTGGTGTACTGTATACTGTATGTGCACTCAACAGCCAATCAAGTTACAGGCTTCCCCTCCATGCTCCTGAAAGCAACTGCTCCAGTCCACTATGTTGACTGACTGGGGTTGTTTATGACAGAGTCCAAGCCACTTTGTTTTTTTTTTAAGTGCAAACATTGACCAGACAGTTAGAGCAGCAATTATTATACGTTATACGATATTTAAAAGTGTATTAGAATTGTGGAGTTCACCTTTAATGTTAGAGCCAAAGAGCGCAAGGAACGAAGACAATAATGCACTACACATGGTGTGCACACCACATTTCCCAATGATTTTTATTTTGATTAACGAGCAGTTTGTTAATGATGTGCAATTAAGGAGAGGAAACTAAAAGTTACCCATGTGTCTGAGATTTTGTTGTTGTATATCTGGCTAACCTGAGCTGAACCCCGATACAACTCTCCCTGACCCTTAAAGTCTCCAATAACCCCACCTCACAAAACAACA
>NC_085011.1:10374511-10379511 GCF_963854185.1 Sardina pilchardus
TTTATTTGACGGGTGAGTTCATAACACATTCATAGCAGTAATATGTCATAAACTGCACATAAGCATGCATGGCTGTTTCACGAGACATGACTCAACATTCATACCAAACCTTTCATGAATGTGGAAGACAGGACGACAACAACTTATCAAAGTAAAAGTCCAACAATCGCAAAGCAGCATTTTAGACCACTAGCATTTCATGCGTGTATTACGGCCATTAAAAGTGCACATTTATGTTTTGCTTCTATTTTTAGGGCACAGGTGAGGTGTAAACCTAAAAAAACAAATTGATCAACAAATTAGACATGGAGGCTGTGCAATCCAGCTAATTTCTCTCATGCCTACAGCTGCTTGCGGAGCAAATTCCCAACCAGGCCTGTAGCTGCAGGTTTGTATTTTGCAATTTGACATACAGTATTTGCCAAATTCAGCAAATGTGGTTAAAGCCTTCAAGCTATTACTTCTATCTATTAAAAAAAAAACAATATTATTTTTGGCAATAAAATATAACCCAACATTGAGTTAAAGGCCAACTTTTTAAGCACTGTATTAAAGGGGCTGAACTCAATAGAATTCAAGAGGGAATAGCCACAGGCTCTTTTCATTATTTTCAATACAGGTAAATAACACTCCTGATGATGAAGACTCATAAAGTCAGTGTAGCCTCTAGTGACAAGACAAACCAGGTGACGGCACAGAACTCACTGAACTCAGCTCTGTACGAACACTGAGATGTCATCAGTGACTGGGAGCTAAATCAGATATGACCATACGCACACACACACACACACACACACACACACACACACACACACACCTGCACACACTTTTACATGTAAGCATCTGCACACACATCATGGATCTATGAAGTACACACAAATGCACATAACGCACGCACGCACACACACACACACACACACACACACACACACACATGATGTAGCCACGCACATGCACATTCACATTCTTACCTCAGGCGCAATGTAGTCCGGGGTGCCACAGAATGTGGTAGTCGTGACGCCGTTGAGGATGCCTTCCTTGCACATGCCAAAGTCAGCCAGCTTACAATGGCCCTCTGCGTCCAGCAAAATGTTGTCCAGTTTCAGATCTCTACACAGAGAAAGAGAGAGGGGATTAACACTCTGAACCAGTTACTCACACAACTGCTATATACTGTAGTATACATTTACACCACTGAGCTATCTAACTGTTAGATAGTTGATAGAGAAAGACAGGGAGAGAGAGAAGAGAGAGAGAGAGAGAGAGAGAGAGAGAGAGAGGAGAGAGAGGAGAGAGAGAGAGAGAGAGAGAGTGAACGAGATGAGATGACTGCAATGGCCTACAGAGCGTCTGCAGCTTCAGATGGTAGAGGTGCGGTTATGTTGAAAATCATAGCAATATCTACTAGCTAGCTGCTGCCATTGCACTCTAACTGGATCTGGATCATGTACGGCAGACTGGCTGCTGCAGTTTATAACTGCCATGAGGGTTCAGGGATCAGGCACCAGGACCTGGATCATCTGCTCCAGACATGAGCAATCCAACAAAAATGTTTCAAAACAGCCGCTAAAAACAGCGGCTACCGCACACTGGGCATGTACTCATTGAGGACTTCAGGAAGTCTAAAGCGAGCAACACAGATCCCAACCCTCATCAACGGGACTGAGGTCGAGCGTGTCACCAGCTTCAGGTTTCTGGGTGTCCACATCTCTGAGGACCTCTCTTGGACCCCCAACACCTATTACGCTATAAAGTAACAGCTAATACACTGCATCTATTTATATTTAATTTATATTACGCTAAACCACCTTCTGTAAACTAGCTGTATACTACTGTCAACTCTGCATCATATTTCTTGTCCTGTCTATGCACCACCTGTTGTAGATTGCATTGCACTCTCTGCAAACTGCATTTCTTTGTCTTTGTACTGTACTTGTATTCTACACAATGACTATTAAGTTGAACCTAATCTAATCTAACCTAATCCTTAAGAACACTCAGGTGCATAAAACATAAACACAGCTACTGAGTCAATCAACCCACCACACCCTGCTTCAAGTGAAAAATACCATAATGGACACTCCCAAAGTTCCAGGGAAACTAGAAGCAACACAAATCAGCAGCAGTTTTTAATCAGACAGGCCTGAGGTCAGTGTATCAGGCAGGAGAAGACCGCATATATACAGTATGGTACATTCAAGTCAAGCATACGAGTGCACGCAAACATACAAGTGCACAAGCACACACTGCCAAGCTAAAATAAAAATGGGCATACATCAGACACACACAATCTCTCTCTCTCTCTCTCTCTCTCTCTCTCTCTCTCTAACACACACACACACACACACACACACACACACACACACACAGAGACTCAACCCTCCATGGACCACTAGGCCCATGCTCCCCCCCCCCCCGACCCCCTCCCTTCTCCTCCTGTGTTCTGTACATCCTTCGTCTCCTTTATCGCAGGAGCGAGGGATAAGATGGAGGAGGGGTGGTGGTGGGCGGAGGAGAGCAGGAACTGGGGAGCAGGAGAGGAGATAAGGCCTCGCAATGAAAGAGTGCAGCAGCAGCCATGAAACCAGTCTGGTCGGGGCTTGATGGTTGATTGCTGCAAGAATGTCAACATCTCTTCACAGATGTCATTTAGCCTGAGGTGTTTTTCACCGGGGCAAACCCTGTCCTGATTGAGAAGGGAAAGTAGGTGGTGTGTGTGTGTGTGTGTGTGTGTGTGTGTGTGTGTGTGTGTGTGTGTGTGCGTGTGTATGTGTGTGTGTGTGTGTATGTGTGTGTGTGTGTGTGCGCACATGTGTGTGTGTGAGGCTATATAAGAGAAGAAAGGGTGGAGAAAGAGAGGGGGGAGGGCTTATGCAACTGTTCTCTTTAGGAGAAGCCAAAAAAAGGCACCTACATGATCTGCACGTTTCTGACCCTGGTGTGAGGGCTGCTGCTTGCGGATGTGTTTCCATAGCGCCAGAGTCCATGTAGCGAAGTTCAAGAAGAATAGGCAATCTTATCCACCACTTTCACTGGCAAATATCCAAAACTTCACTTGTCTGCTGTTAAAGAAGTGACGAGTCTCCCCTAATGTTGACTTCCCTGTGATTACCAACAACAATATTTACTAATATTTACACACTACTTACACACGCACACTCTCTCTCTCTCTCTCACACACACACACACACACACACACACACACACAAGAGCACACACTGTGCTCTATGTCAGTGGTGGACACTGGCGACGTGACCCACTGCTCTACACTCCGCCCTCATGCTCCAGCAGTGCTCAGGATGTTCTAGGCTTTTCCATCTTAACATCTTCCCTCCTTCACTCTCCCTGCCTATCTCCCTCATCCCTCTCGCTCTCTTACATGCACTCTCTCAGTCATCTCTCCCTCTCTCTCTCTTTCTCCCTCTTTCTCTCTCTCTTTCTCTCTCCTACTCCTCGTTCCTGGTCACGTCCCTAGAGCATCTCTGCGTCATGAAAAGGCAAGACGAACTCAGCTCTTTCGTCAGATTTGTTGATTTAGATTCAACTAAAATAAATCCTCAGCCCCTTATCTTTTACTCTGTGGGTGAAACGTGTGAATCAGACTTCTTTCTCTTGCTATCAATCTCTTGATCAGGTCAATTAAATTCATTAAGGTTTACATGACAGAAACAGCCAAACCAAGTGTTTTACCAAATGTAACACAACTCCATCTTTCTCTTCCCACATCATTATTTCCTAACCTGAATATGTCTCACTTTCTCTTCTCCCCAACTCAGCCCAACTAAGCCTCTCTCCATCTCCGTTGAGGTCAAATCCAGGACATTTGAACACATCCCAGCTTCATTTAAACGCATCTTAATGTCCTCAGTGGAGATTTTGGCTAAAGCAGCACACAAACTCCGCATGACAGTCTCTGCCTACAGTCAGCCTGAAGACGGGTGACCTGGGGTTGCACAGCCACGCCTGGATGGGCATATATGGAAGGGTGCACTGCGCTGCCGGACTCGTTTCAACCCAAATTTAGAGGCAGGACTTGATCCCTACCAGTCCGGCTGAAACGAAAGACAAATATTTTGCCCCCAGAAAGGTCAAGTCCGTGCCGGAAAAGCATGGAGTTGCGCCAGCATGTTCTCATCATGTTTGAGGTGAACAGTTTATGGCCGGGTTTACCAGAGTCGTTAAGAAGCTCTTAAGTGCTAAGAACTTCTTGGGAGCGCTCTAAGAACGTCTAACGAATCTGGGAATCCCAGCCTATTTCTGCTATGAAAATGTTAAGTTCATATCCTTACCAAAGATTAAATGTAATAACGATATGTTCAAATTTTAGTTTGACTGTTGTTTTACAGTCATATTGTCAAAATAAACAAACAAACACCATCATCATCCATTCTCATAACTTTTACATACTGGTAGCCTACTCATATACTGCAGCTTTCATCCAATGCAAGGAAGAGCACATCATACATTTTCCACCACATATTAATTCCAAGGCCTTGGTGTTGCAAGTACCTTTTCCACCTATTGAATCACAGGAATAGAGCAATGTCAGAGGAATGCAGTCTTAACCCTGTCCAGTGACTTCCACGCCCCAACATAACACTCTTGAGAAGTGCAACTGAAAAAAAAATAGGATACGTTTTCTTCTTGCATCCGCCATGTTGCTAGTGTGCTTGTTTGTTTGTTTACTTCTCTGAGCCCTAAACTCAGGGGGATAAAGTAATAGTCCAATCTTCCTGCCTTGTGAGAGAGGCTTAAGAGGAGGGAAATCGCATTAATCTACAGGGGCTCTTGTGAGTTATTCACTTTCATTTCGCAGTTCAAGTTGGCAGATTTGTAACCTCTGAAGCAAACAAAGACGAGCTATATGCTCAATACGCAAACAACAACAAAAAACAAACAAACAAAAAACATCAACATCAACATAAACACCAACCATAAACACCAAAACACCAAAACACCATTGCTATCAGCACCATCATCATCATTTTCATTACCATGTC
>NC_085011.1:10384511-10387011 GCF_963854185.1 Sardina pilchardus
GCATGAGAGAGAGGAGAGGAGTGAGTCATGGAAGTCAGATAATGAAATCCAAGATGGCAACTTATTCTGAAGCTGATGTGAGCAGACCTATATAAAAGAAGAGCAGACCACAGCAGCAGACATGTCAACAGACGTCAATGGAGGACAGAAAGAGAGAAGGAGAGGAGGAAGAGGAAGAGGACAAGAAGGAGGAGGATGAGGAGGAGGAGGAAAGGAGGGGATGTGAAAGGTAAAACAAGGTGGAGGGGAGGAGAGGGAGAGGAGGAGGAGGAGGAGGAGAGGAAAGCGAGGGAAGAGAATGCGGTCAGAGGCACAGGAGCGCCACGGCGACGCCACGCGTAGTGTGTGTGGCTAATGACACATGGACAAGAGCATAAACAACCCGGCCTGGAACACATAAATCATCCCATCCTTCAGTAAACAACCGGTAAACAAAGAGCGGTAAACAGCGTCCCGGTGCCCCCAGTGCTGGGCAATGGGGCTGTTACCAGAAGTGTTGTGACCCCTGGTCGCCAGGTCATGTGACCAAGACGCCAAATGGAAATAACAGTGGCACACAGGGCGCAGTCTTTCACAGAAAAAAAAAGCCTGTCACAAGGCGTCACCCTGGCGTCCATACTTTGGGAAAAAGACCTTCATGGAGTGTAAGATGTTCTCATCAAAGCAAAAAATGGTGCCTTTTTCTGCTACAAAGAATTCGTATGCTGGCCAAATGGGCTCTTAAGTCCTGAAACCAGTTCTTCAGCACAGAAAGGTACTGTAAAGCTTAAAGGTACACATCACCTCAAGCAACATGTTGTCAGAGGGTTTTAGGAACAGTTGTTGAGGGTAAACCACTCACTTACTCAACATAACATTTCAGTTACGGTACCCTTGTGTGATTCTAACATTTGAGTTCCTCTCATATGGGGAGAATATGAGAGACAAAATAAAAACGAATGAAAAACCAGATATTCCTCACTAGAACTGAATCTAAATCGACTGCAATAAATAAGGCTGGGACTTTCAAGCGAAGGGCTTGATTACCTAATGTCATAAGAATGGGGGATAGGCTCATATTTTTCCAATCATTCTTCAAAGCGCCATGGCTGAATTTAGGCTGCATTTGTGGTCAGTTACAATGATGTTTTGGGTTGAGGCTGCTGGCACTGGACACAGTTATGGTGTTCTTTCTGGTCCAGCACAATACTGTGATGTCTGGACTCACGGGATTCACTCAAAATATCCCCTAAAATAGCCCTGAGGGGCAACGAGGTTGGGACCACCAAACACATCAAGCCTCCTGCTGAATGTTGGGAGAGCTTTCAGAGTCATGTGTCATGTTTCCTCTAAGGCAACAGCAAGCACTACTCTTAACTTTGAGCCACATACTGCCAGTTTACATTCAAATATAAATTCAAGTTACGGTGGTGTGTGAACTAACTCGTATACACAGTTATTCTGTTAATATAACATTAAAAAAATGTAAAGAGCGTGCTCTGCCTGGCTACACGTGCGTGCACTGTCTGGTCCACAGTGCAGAGAGGTTTTCCATTTTATCAGCGTGTAAATCAAACCCGCTGACCTTTGCAAAAGACCTTTGCAAAGCTAGCGTGAGGCAGGCTGTACCAGTTCAGCAAATGGAAGTAAGCTGATAAAAGCAGCTAATTCCGTGTTTGAATGATTCTGAGAAAAAAGGCTCGAGGCTGATGGATGGCTAGAGAAATGTACATTTACAGAGGAACAGATCGCAAGGAGACAGTGCACTGGTGGGGGGGGGGGGGGGTATAGTTAAAGATCAAGGAAAGCACCTGTAGATGACTCCGTGCTGGTGCAGGAACATCAGCGCCGACGTGACCTCGGCCGCATAGAACCGAGAGCGCTGCTCGTCAAACTTCCTGGAACGCTGGATCTGGAACATCAGATCTCCTCCGTTCACGTACTCCATGACGAAGAAGAGACGGTCCTGGGGAGAGAACACAGGGAGGGAACGCCTCTGAGTGGAATCAGATGACTGGAGACGCCGCACTGTTTGGATTCAAATGGGAATTTTGCAGCATTTTCCCAAGCAGACATCAAGTAGGGCCACTTTAACATTTATTTATACACACATTATATTTATACTGTGCTTGAACACTCACTCAAGTGAAACTACTAACTAAGCCTTGCAGAAGACTACAAGATACCTCACGTTGTAGAATATATTTGTTAAGTGACAAAGCGGCGTCCCCATATGACTAGCAGTCTCATAGAGACGGCTCCAGTAAACACAGTGGACTAAAAATGCGGTAAATTGAGGATGTGAAGCTTTCCCTCCCATCCTCCCATACAATATACCATCAAGAAGAATAATGGGTTTAGTATAGGCGTGGATGCTGCATGATGATCCACACTGTCACACACACACACACACACACACACACACACACACACACGCCTGTGTACACACACACACACACACATACACATAGTCACACACAAAATTGCATATGCATTTAGACTCGTCACACGTGAGCAGACA
>NC_085011.1:10392011-10394511 GCF_963854185.1 Sardina pilchardus
ATCAAATCATTGGAAACAATACTAACAGAAACAATGACTATTTACTACAATTTAGTTACAGTCACAAACATAGCACAGGTAGAAATGACATGTGTAATGAGTAAGATACTGTTCACCAGTCTGTATAATACATTATAAAACTGGAAAAGCACTCAGAGAGCACAGCTACCTCCGCCTGCATTGTTCTTCCTAGATTGTCATACACTAAATTATTCAGATCGCCACTACGTGGCCATACCATGCCTTGACTTGACTTGACTAAATACATAAACGCCGACGGAATCCCGACGTTTCTTCCTTGGGTCATGTATGACCTTCCCTAAAAATCTCATCGAAATCCATCCATTCATTTTTGAGTATATCTTGCTAACAAACAGACAAACACACAGACAAACAAACAAACGCCGGCCGGTCCCCGATGAAAACATACTGTATACTATACCTCCTTGGCAGAGGTAAAAAAAAGTCTCAATTGTATAGATGCACAGTGGAGCAATCTATTATTGCTGAAAAATTGGCTAACCAGAGGCACCTGATTTACTGCTGATGGGCGTAGTGTTATAGGAGTGGCCCATCATTCATCATACCTGTACTGGACGCCACGGAAATATTTCCTAGATTATGAAAAATGCATTTTTGATCTTTGACTTGACTTGATTTTCTCGGCATGTTTCTACAGATGAAGGCAGCTGCTGTTTCTTGAATAATTCCTGTGAATTTCGAGGTTAGACTTACAAACACTTACACAAACCAGATCCCATCTGTCGTTTTTCAAAACAAGACAAGGGTTCATACACTCTGATTACAGCTTGATCATTTCCAGATTGATTTGTGCGCCTGTACACGAATATGGATGTTTTTTGTGTGTGCGTGGCAGATTGCAGATATGTTGCCAAATATTGTTCGTGATCTGTCTTCGCCTTCTTTGGTAGACACTAATTCATTTAACATTTAAAAAACGTCTGTCTTTTTGCGAAACACGTTTTTATTATGTCATATCTAGTTCCTGTACCAGGTCAAGTCTGGTTTAAACTGAAAACAAAAGAAAAACAACTGATCATTGGCACATCACTGTGGCCTGTGTTTCAAAACTCCCAAACTACTATAGCAAGATAATCAGCATCATCTTTAAACTTTCACATCAGGTGTTACACAATCACAAAATCCAGTATCTGAACAGTGAACACATATACAGTTATCCTCTACAGAACAATGTCTCCACAGCAATGTCTTTCCTGTTTGAATATTGTCAGACAGACAATGTGTACATTGCGTGGACACTGAGTTGCACTGAATTATGTAACAGCATTACGCAATGGGGCGCTGTTGTAGTATTCACCTCCTGTGTATCAAGTCAATTGTAGCACATTAAATATGCTTCAACATAGAGATAAATATAGAGATTCACCACTACACTCTATAAAGATATACTACCTCCAAACACCAGACACACACACATTCACAGCACACACACACACACACACACACACACACACACACACACACACACACACACACACACACACACACACACACACACACACACACACAATGAGGTGTATTCAACATGTACTCTTGCATGGGGACCATCAGTAGACAGCAGCTATAGTGGACATCCCCTGAGATGTTTAATGGGGTTAAACGTTAAGGCTCTGGCTTGACCTCTCAATGGTATTCCTAAAGTTGGCCCCTCAATGATACTCACAGTGTTGACCTCTCAGTGATACTCATAGTGTTGTCCTGCATTGTATTGGTTGTGTACTTATTGCTTATTGACCTATTGGAAAGTGAACCTTCAACCCAGACTGTCCCGAGCATGTCACAACAAAGAGCCTCTATACCGGAGTGTTATTTCAATGTGAATGATAGCTCCGTTTTTTTCCCTTTTTTTTTGTTATGTTCATGTAAAACAACCGAAATCTACAGTAGATCTAGAGCTTTGCCATTGTATTGACTGTCTGTTGATGAACTAAATATGATAAATAATCTTGGCACAAGGCTACAAAATGAGAAAAAGGTGAAAGCCTTTGAGCACTCTTCATGCATTCCATAGATCCAAACACTCTCAACAAACACACACAAGGCTCATCCTGTCTATGAAGTTGCACACGGGTAGGTAGCTACTGTATATATCGGCAGACGCTTCCTGTATCTCCCTACCAAGCCTAGGAATGTTATAATGACGTAAAAAGTAATCCTGTTGCATGCAGTCTGTCACTTGCAACTGTGCACGCACACTCACACACACACGCACACACTCAATTTGTCAATTTGTATGAAAAAAATGACCAGGAAAGAAATCTTGTTATGTATACTATTGGGTGTTCGCATTACCTATCAATGCATGGATTTACATTTGCTTTATGCCTATGTCACATCTCTGTGTGTGTGTGTGTGTGTGTGTGTGTGTGTGTGTGTGTGTGCATGCGTGCGTGCGTGCGTGCGCGTGTCATGTGACTGGTCTGAATTGCTGACAGTGTGCTTTCTCTAAAACACAAAG
>NC_085011.1:10399511-10407011 GCF_963854185.1 Sardina pilchardus
GTGTGGTTTGAATTTGGTTCGACCCGAACCCACCTTGCTGTGGCCCGCCAGCTTGTGTGCTCACACACACACACACACACAAACACACACACAAACACACACATACACACAAACTTTTGAAACAAACGGAGAGGAATGAGAATGATTTTTTGTACTTTCAGTTGCATTTATTCAGATTTGCCAAATCCTCTCAAAATGCTCTGGAACATCAGCTTAGTCAATTGTGTGTGTGTGTGTGTGTGTGTGTGTGTGTGTGTGTGTGTGTGTGTGTGTGTGTGTGTGTGTGTGTGTGTGTGTGTGTGTGTGTGTGTGTGTGTGTGTGTGTGTGTGTGTGTAGGGTGTGTGTGTCTGTGAGTGTGTGTTTCTGTACACACTTGTGTACGGTGCACACCACCAAAGCACTGCCAAGCGCTGTGTGTGTGTTTGTGTGTGTGTGTGTGTGTGTGTGTGTGTGTGTGTGTGTGTGTGTGTGTGTGTGTGTATGTGTGTGTGTGAATGTGTGTGTGTGTGTGTGTGTGTGTGTGTGTGTGTGTGAGAGAGAGAGAGAGAGAGAGATGGATAAATGAAGCAGCTCTACTTCTCCCTACCTTATCTAATTGAAGTGCATACCCTCCTGCCCACTGCTGTAGGTGAGCCCTTTCCTCGCTCAGGTACCCCCCACCCCACCCTCTCTCTCTCTCTCCCCCCCCTCTCTCTCTCTCAGTGTGTATCTCTATTTCGACACCCCTTCCCTCTCTCTCAAATGGAACACTTATGCAATGACAGATCAAAAGCACCACCCATAGGATTACCTAACCCCCACCCACAACCTTACAGTGTGTGTGTGTGTGTGTGTGCGTGTGTGAGTGTGTGTGTGTGTGTGTGTGTGTGTGTGTGTGTGTGTGTGTGTGTGTGTGTGTGTGTGTGTGCGCGCGCATGTGTGTGGTGTGTGTGTGTGTGTGCGTGTGTGTGTCTGTGTGTGTTTGTGTGTGAACTGACTAGCATGTCTGTCATGGTTCAGACATGCTTGGTTGGACACCAGAGCTTATGGAGAGACAGCAGCTGATAAGGCCTTAAGCCTACAAGTCATGAACCGCCAGCGGCATTTAACATAAGGGCCGCCCAGGCCCCAACTTCAGCCTGAGAAGTTTTAAAAAAGGGCTGGTTGGCTCTCCTAGAGAGAGCTCAAGCTGAAGTGCCCTGTGGGATTTCACTGGCATACGGATAGGAATGGGCAAGACTGCACAACACAATAACCACAATTGCTTAATCAGAAAATACACATACAGTACTGTACAAGAACATACAGTATTAGCTTATACAGTACAATGTGGCTCTATCATGTTCTTTCTCTCCCTCTCTCCCTCTGTTTCTCTCTATTTGGAAAGAGTTAGCCTAACCGCCCTTAGCTAATCCGCTGTTTGCGATTTTGGGCTTTATAGCAAACATGGAACATGCAACAAGGCAAAGCATTTTGGCTAACTTGTTCATAACAGTGACACAGGAACTTGCCATTCTGGTAGCACAAATATGTTGATTGGCATATGTATTTGCCGACAGAAATACAAAATAAGTATTTTCAGACAAATTTCAAGCTTTTGCAGGTAATCCACTGTGCTGTTGTGCGGTTGGCACAACCTGTTCCCGAGAACTGCACTTACTGTTGTGCAAATGATTCAAGAAACACACGCGCCCAATTGACTGAGAAAAACAGTAGACATACTGTATATTATTTATACTGACTGTTATCCACCTCCACAACTGTACTTGACCGCATATTATCACCAACTTCAGTTTCTACTCTGCTGCCCGACATGTTCACTGCACTTTCTTATTCTCCTCAATAGTCCATCAGGTTTGCCCTCTTTGCTTGCCATCACAACTTAGCTTGTCAACCATTTGCTAATGCTCCACACAGTCAAACTAGAATGCCTAATTGGCTCCTTTTGGCTGATATAAAAAACAGATATTTTATTGTATATAGCTTTGATATGATTTGAAATGATGTTTTTTTCCCTTCATAAAAAAGTCTCATAGACTCCCGGAGTTCCACTTTAATATATAAGGAGGCTGCATGAGAACCACTGTACTGATAACCTTAGAGGGATATTGGAGTTGATTGTGTGTGTGTGTGTGTGTGTGTGTGTGTGTGTGTGTGTGTGTGTGTGTGTGTGTGTGTGTGTGTTCAAGTGACATGTTTTTGTTCTAAAGTAGTGTGGCATTTATCATCAGCATCGTTGTTCAGCAGCTCTGATGTGGTGCAAGTGCTGTGGAAAAGAGCTGACAGGAATAAGGAGCCCACTTATACAGGACATCTGGAGATACATCAATTAGCCTCTGCTGCTCTCTTGTGTTGATACGCCAGTACTACAAGATTAATTGTGCATCACCAACAATACTCATGACATTGTCTCTCCTCACACATACACAAACACAGAACAGTTGTATATATATAAAAAAAAGTTTGTTCAGCACCAGTATGAGTATACATTTCTTAGTCAGAGTGTAATTCACAATCATAACACGTGCAAACACACACACACACACACACACACACACACACACACACACACACACACACACACTTACTTTAGTTTGGAAGCAGCAGAAGAGTTGTGTTAGGTAGGGGTGTTTCCTGGCTAGTGCGAGGATGCGTTTTTCGGTCAGGGTGCAGTCGACATCGTCATCTTGCAGGATCACGTCTTTCTTCAGCACCTTCACGGCGTACACCTCGTCTGAGCCCCGTAGTTCCGCCAACATCACCTAAAGGGGGCGCCAGAGAGACCACACGTCAGTCACACCACCATCACACATAACCGACATAACTCTCTACCCCACAGAGAGCTGTTGAGGATCCTCTCTAGATCCCTCAGTGTTCTACAAAAATAACTCTCAATGTCTCCATACATTGTGTCACTTCATAGTCTGGCTATCACCATACTAAGCTCAATCTTTTAAGATTGAACATTAGTCTGGGGAGTCTGCGCTTTATTTCTACTGCACAAGAAGAGTGACCAATGGGCATAGTTCAAATGACTCTTTGGATAGTCCATCAGCCAATCAGACCAACGATCCTGGTGCGCCTTTTGGATAAGCTAGTTTGTGATTGGACCCAGAAGATGTGGACAGGAAGCAGGAGAGATGCATGTGCAGGTTTCCAGCCTGAGCTGCACAGCCAATCTGAATCGCCGGCGGATCCTAGTCACTTAATCCAACACCACACACCAGTTGAGTGTGCAAATCTTTGTACACAAATCTTGTGCAAGTGAGATGAATAACTCATTGTCTGCATGTGGATCATGTGTCTGTGTCACTTGTGTGTGAGCATGTGTGTGTGTGTGTGTGTGTGTGTGTGTGTGTGTGTGTGTGTGTGTGTGTGTGTGTGTGCGTGTCTGTGTGTGTGTGTGTGTGTGTGTGTGTGTGTGTGTGTGTGTGAAGGCATACACTCTTCTCACCTTGCCAAAGCTGCCCTTGCCCAGGACCTTGATGAAGCTGAAGTGATCCAGGTTCATCCTCTTGATGGGGAGTGTCCTGACCTCCCCGTTCTCCCGCCCCTCATTGGCCACACCCTCAGAAGACATGCCCACTGCTGCTGTGGAGGAGGAGGAAGCAGACTTATGCTCCTCCCCACGGTGGTCGAAGGACAGGGCCTTCCTGATGTTGTCCACGTCTTTAAGGTCTACATAGATAAATATATACAGTAGATAGTTTGATACTTCCAGTGTGTGTGTGTGTGTGTGTGTGTGTGTGTGTGTGTGTGTGTGTGTGTGTGTGTGTGTGTGTGTCTGTGTGTGTGTGTGTGTGTGTGTGTGTGTGTGTGTGTGTGTGTGTGTGTGTGTGTGTGTGCTTGTGTGTGTGTGTGTGCGCATGTGTGTGTGGTGTTTCTGCCCTCTAACCGAGAAGATGGCTCACTAGGCCCAACACACCCGTTACAACTGCCGTTAATGTCGAGAATGATCCGATCATCCATTTATCCGTGTGTGTGTGTGTGTGTGTGTGTGTGTGTGTGTGTGTATTTACCCTGGTCACATGGGGAAGTAGGGGCTGACTTGGAGCGGTCCTCCTCTGTCTGTGGGCTGCAGGGAAGAGGCTGTGGCTCTTGACCTGGTGGGAGCTGTGAAGACAAATGGAACCAACACCATCATCATCATCATCATCATCATCACCATCATCAACAACATTATCACCGTCATTATTATCGCCATCATCATTATCACTCATCATCATCATCACCACTAGTGTATTAGCAACATCACTAGTGATGTTGTTATCATCAATTCAGCCACCATGGCTAATAGTGTTGTTGTACTCTTGTGCTTCTATTTTCTTTACTAGAAGACTTACTTACTTACTTAGGATCTGGCAATGGGGGTGTGCTGTTATATGCCATTACACTGAGTTAGCATATATCATATCACGGGAGAGAGTACCTGTAGCCTAAACTGAAAGCATACATTTCAGGGTAGCCAGGTATATTAACCTTGGGATTCTCCCCATAGCACTAATCCTCTCTCAGCTTGCTATTACCCTGACCCTCACTGCTTCTCCACGAGAGCACTGAATACAGCAGTAAGAGAGCTAATGTAATGGCTAAAAGGTCTTGTCTGGGATTTAGCTACCAGTGAGATCAATTGTTTTTATACAGACCACATACAGTTCTTTTTTTAACTATATTTTTCGGGGGGGTTTTGTGCCTTCTGGTTAATGACAGGACAGTGGAGAGTGACAGGAAGCGATTGGGAGAGACAGCAATGCTGGGATCTGGAAAGGATCACAGGGCGGGAATTTTTACCTGGGTCGCCGACATACAGTGCAGGTGCCCCAAACCCAAAGTTGCGCCACAGCTGGGGCCAACCATATACAGTACAGTTCTATACAGAGTTGTTGGAGAGAAGATCCGTACCTTTTTCCTCCTCTGTGCGGTGCTGGAGATCTTGTCGGGGGTGACCCCCAGGTCTGACAGCACCTTGGCGATGCCCCGTGCGTCCACCCCACAGTTAGGGGCCACGTTACTTTCACAGCGTCTGTGTACATTCATCTTGCAAACTGAAAAACAGGCCAGAAACACACAGTAGGTCGTAACACATTTACTCATCTGGATTACTGACATGGCCAACTAAAAAAACACCAATGGCTTGGTGACTTGCCTTGATAATGGCTACAGTAACAGACACACCATGAGCTTAATGAGGAATTTGACCTTAAGCCATTTTGATAAACTACTATGACTGTTGATTCTGTCTCTGATTGTTGTCTTTGAGTTTTTTACAGTTGGTGATACGTGATTTGATGGATACTTTTTCTCTTTTCTTAACTCTCCAGGAGTATATATACTGTACACTGTAAGTGGGACTATTGACAACTTTTAATTATCCTCATGGGCTCTCAACAGAACTTTGATATATCTTATATATATGATTATATTATATATATTGATATTGATATAGATAGATAGACACGATAGATAGATAGATAGATAGATATACTGTATATATCAAAGACCTCTAGCACGTTGAGAGAGTAAGATAAGAGTCCTAGATAGACATGGACACAGTGTAGGAGAGTTATTATATAAAGAACATGAGGGGAATGTGGCAGACAACAATGGCTGACACAAGGAGAATGAGAGAGAGAGACAATAAACAGAGAGATGGACAGAGCTGGAGAGGACGAATGCATGAGCACAGCATAGTAGAGAGAGAGAGAGAGAGAGAGAGAGAGAGGGATGGCAGAGAGAGCATGGGGGAGGAGAGAGAGAGAGGAGAGTGAAAGAGAAGATGACTTGCAGGACATTACATAATCGAAATGCCACGATCCTTTTGCCCAATTAAGCAATCCAGAGAGGGCTGCTTGAACTCACCACTGGCTACAAATTATGAATGTGAGTATGTGCACTCGTGTGTGCCTGCATGTGTGTGAGTGTCTGTGTGTGTGTGTTTGTGTGTGTGCATGTGTGTGTGTCTGTACTTGTGTGTGTGTGCATGTGTGCGTGTGTGTGTGTGTGTGTTTGTATTTGTAAGTGAGTGAGTGCATGGTGCGCTTATGATTGTATGTGTTTGTACATATTTACAGTATGTGTCTATGCATGCTTTTACATGTGTCTTTGTGTGTGGTGAGATACACGTGTGTTTGTATCTCACCAATTTGAAACTACATTTCCCATGGTGCATGGCTCACCTTTACACTGCAACCCTTGCCTGAGTAGACCCCAGAGGAGGGAGCCGCAGTGATCGCAGAAGGTGGGGACTTTGTAGTTGTGGATGCTGAACTTGTGAGGCATGTTTACACTGAAGCGTTGCGATCCCACCTACAGGGGGAGACAAAGTGCTGCTTACAAAAAGCCACTCACATGGACAAACACCCTCCATATGTTCAATACCACATGCTGTGCTCATCAGTAGTATACCAATGCATAATAACAATCAAATCTATACTATAGATTAGTATAGATTTGATAATAACGAAATAACTGTGCTGTTAGTTAAAGGGATAGTTCGGATTTTAAGACACGAAGTTATATGGGTTCCCTGTCAGCAACGTTGTGCATCAGCACTGACTTACCCCCCGACAGCGTCCTGTGAGCCGAGATCCAGCCGGTTTTTGATCGTTTTTGATGCCGGACTATTTTCTTCAGCAAGTTTCTGGGGTCACGAAAGTAAAGTGTTTTTCTTCTCAAAACCATATGCGTTCAACAGAGTGATATATTTGCACCACAAAAACGTTGTCCAGCTGTCAGTAGCGCGCAGTGATAGGAATCGCGAAAAATAAGTAAGTGATAACGAGGTTTGAATTTTTCCTGGACAACGTTTTTGTGGTGCAAATATATCGCTCTTTTGAACGCATATGGTTTTGAGAAGAAAAACACTTTACTTTCGTGACCCCAGAAACTTGCCGGACTACTTTCTTCAGCATCAAAAACCGGCTGGATCTCGGCTCACAGGACGCTGTTGCGGGGTAAGTCAGTGCTGATGCACAACGTTGCTGACGGGGAACCCATATAACTTTGTGTCTTAAAACCCGAACTATCCCTTTAAATATCACTGTAATGTCTGATAGTGTGCTGTTTCAGTAGTCTCCATTAATTCTGTGGGCCTGTTTTAGTTGTGGTGATGCTTATTGTGAAGTGTCTGTGCTAATGTCTCAGGCTTGTATTCGTGAATAAAGTACCTATCTATCTATCTATCTATCTATCTATCTATCTATCTATCTTATGAGTGTTTGCTGTTGGGAGTGTTGGGCAGGTCAGCTGTGTGTGTGTGTGTGTGTGGGCTGTGAGTCCGACCTCTTCGGCCACATCCTCCTGTTTCTTCAGTCCAGCACACTTAGTGATGATCAGCTCATGACAGCGTTTGTGGACCACACAGGTGCAAACTGCAGGAGAAGGGAAGTGACACGTATCCATCAGTTTCATATGTCAAACCTGCGCAATGTGTACAGTGAACATGTTGCACTCAACTAATACACTTTATCTGTAGCTTTGTCTTTCAATATACATTTGGACATGAAAGAAGAATTGCTGAT
>NC_085011.1:10417011-10432011 GCF_963854185.1 Sardina pilchardus
GAAAATATATCACATGAAACACTCTTCTACAACCATTGTACTGCATCCTGACCCCAAACTGACACACACACACACACACACACACACACACACACACACACACACACACACACACACACGCGCACACACACACACACACACACACACACACACACACACACACACACACACACACACACACACACACACACACACACACACACACACACACACACACACACACACACACACACACACACACACACACACACGCACACACACGCACACACACACACAGCCATGGGAGAATACTAATGACGGAGCACCATAACAATGAGTCAGGTCCTGAGATGGAAAAGCACAGGTATGCCTGATGGGAATCCATGAGTCATCACTCCGACTGAAACGTGAACACATCACATAAAACACTCACACACACACACACACACACAGGAGAAACTACGCATACCGACGGTGCTGTCTGCGAACAGCGAATTGTCTGAAAGGGGCTTCAGCTGGAAAAACTAAATAGAAAATATTTTGCAGAAAATAGTATATTAACAATCAGTGACAAGCATTGCCTATCAGTGACGATATTGCATTCCCTCTATCGAATTGGGAGGTATTTTTCTTAGCATCTCTGCTATTTCCCAACTAGGGAGGATGCCAACATAAGCTTTTCCTCACACATCTGAGTTCAGGAGCAAAATGTGTAGCTGCCGTGTGTGTGTGTGTGTGTGTGTGTGTGTGTGTGTGTGTGTGTGTGTGTGTGTGTGAGAGAGAGAGAGAGAGAGAGAGAGAGAGAGAGAGAGAGAGAGAGAGAGAGAGAGAGAGAGAGAGAGAGAGAGAGGGGGGGGGGGGTTGTACATGTGTGTCCTGGTGTGCTGTGTGCTGCTGATGGTCCGTGTGGGACAAGCATGGCTGGAGTTCTGGTGCAGCACTGAGATGTCTGGGTGCTTACCAGGAAGACAACACAGAGAATCATGCAGGCAGAGAGAATGCGGGTGTGTGTGTGTGTGTGTGTGTGTGTGTGTGTGTGTGCGCGTGTGTGTGTGGAGAGAGACTGACACATAAAAAGGGAGTATGTGCAGACAGCCATCAGTGCCAAACACATAAACTCAGGTATACAAACAAATACAAAAATACCCACACTCTCTGCTGTATGTGTCTCTGTTAAACACACACACTATCTCTCTCTCTCACACACACACACACACACACACACACACACACACACACACACACACACACACATAGAGAGAGAGAGAGAGAGAGAGAGAGAGAGACAGAAACAGAAGCTGGATATATGATGGAAATAACATTCAGTCGGGGTAGCGAGCACCATCCAGTTATCTAACTGGCCATCTGGCACCCAGGCTATTAGCATCAAGCAGGGTGCTCACAGTACAAACAGTGAAAAGGAGAACGAGGGATGGAAAGAAGAGAGGGAGAACAGAGGAGGGCCAGAGGGAGAGAGAGAGAGAGGGAGAGAGAGATAGAGAGATATGGGAGGTAGAGAGGAAGAGATGGTCAGACAGAGAGAGCAAAAAAAGAAGAAATGTCCAAAGGATGGAGTGGGAGGCAGGTAATGAAAGAAAAACTCATAAGAAATAAAAAAGAGACAGATGTGAAAAAGAGAGAATGAGAAAGAAACAAGAAAGAAAGGTAGATATACATAGAAGACGAGAGAGCAATTAAAAGAGATAAAAGATAGATGGAATAAGAGAGCAAGAGAATGAAAGAAAGAGAGAAAGAGAGAGAGAGAGAGAGAGAGAGAGAGAGAGAGAGAGAGAGAGAGAGGGGAGCTGACAGAAGGAAAGTGTTGTTTAAAGGGAGGAGTTGACACAGGGTCATTACGGAGTAATGGAGTGGTTTTCCATCTTATTGACCGGCTGCTGGGGAAATGGCAGAGGGCAATCTCTCATTTACAAGCCACCGGCCGGACAGGGCGGCATCCACCCTTAAAAGCCACCAGCTGGACATCACACTGCTGACCCTTCCATCCAGGCACCAGGCTGATCTACCCGTAAGAGATGTCCGATAGACCGGGCAACATCAACCCCCCTCCCATGATATCAGTCAGGGTAGGCTCTTCTTGTGTTGTGATATGCCCACATACGCTAGCATGCACATGCTAGAGCCGCTAACCGCTACGAAAGGTTAAATACATGGTTTCAGGGTAGCAAGCATCCCCACAGAGGACTAGGACATGTCTAAACAAAACAACCCCTCTCCCTGCAGACATGCACACACACTCACACACTCACACACACACACACACACACACACACACACACACACAGGACCGAGTAAGAAACGTACACGGACACAACTGCTCTGTAACACACACCACACACACACACATCAGGACAAAACCCTGAAGCTGCCAGGCAGCTGCTGATGCTCATGGTCACCTGACCTCAGTGTCCGAGCCAGCGTGCTGCTCACGGTGGACATGTGGCCTATGATGTCACCACCATGTCACATGACCTGCTATGACCGGGCCCTTCAGCGCAGCGTAGCTACTCCACGGGGCTTAAGGGAAAGTGCATTGGCTGACCCTAAGGCCAAATGCGCCTTTTTAAATGCACTCACATCTGCACTTCAATGACATTAAGCCACGAGGACAGACGGCAGGCAGGTAGGAGACAATAAACAGAGAAATGCCAGCAAGGGATGATACCGGTAATGTCACACTGTCTCTCTCTCTCTCTCTCTCTCTCTCTCTCTCTCTCTCTCTCTCTCTCTCTCTCTGTGTGTGGTGCAGTCTTATTACAGAAACAAAACAGAGCACAACTGTTTTTGTGAAGCCAGTACAGTGTCTGTGTGTGTGTGTGTGTGTGTGTGTGTGTGTGTGTGTGTTTTAAGTGATTGAGTGAGCGTAATAAATAGAATGGCAAGGTAAAATAGGACAGAAAAGACACGTGAGAGAAAATGTGCTACTGTGAGCCAGAAACATTGTCTTAGTACACAGCACACACACTCTTCTACAAACACAAATAGTGTGTATTTGTGTTTGAATGTGTGTGTGTGTGTGTGTGTGTGTGTGTGTGTGTGTGTGTGTGTGTGTGTTTGTGTGTGTGTGTGTGTGTGTGTGTGTGTGTGTGTGTGTGTGTCTGTGTGTGACCAAAGAAAGGGAGTGAGCTAAGGTAAAGAGCTCCATCTGCTCACAAACACACACACACACACACACAAAGTAAACTTTCGTACAAAAAATACACGTAACCTGACTAAAGCTTCGACACCTTTGTATGTGTCAATATGTGCTTTGGGTGAAGGCCCGGCCAGCCTGTAGGGAAGTGGCCAGGGATACTTCCTCTTCGTGAGATTAGTACACCCCATCTAAACCCATAGTGGTTCACAACCAATTGCATCAGCAACACTGGTGTCGTGCTTGTAAGAGGATGTTGTAAAGCCCAAACATGCTATACAGTCTAGATAGAATAAAATAAGCCTTACTCATGGTGAGACAGTACCACACACACCAAGACACTGAGGGATCTGGTATTCCCCTCGATGACTCCTATCTTACAATAGACAAACTGCAACGTTTTGGTTTTACTCAAGAAGAGAAAGTGAAAGGACAAAACACCTCTTGCTTGAGTGAATCACAGTCTTCTAGTCAATGACCACAGGGTGTTGTGACACAAAAAAACATTCCGTAGCAAAAAAAAAAACACCAACACCTGCACGTAGGTCGAGAGAAATCAGGATGTTTTCACATCATTCTTAGCCATACAACTAACCCAGGGAACTGAGATCTCAGTATTTTAAGTACTTTTTAAAAAAAAACGTTATCACTGTTACATCACACAGTGAAACACTTCTGGTTGCCCTGGGACAGAGGATGCATCTATTTCACAAATATAGCTTGCCTTGCCTTGACTTATTTTAGGAGCTAGGACAACATTACACACAGTAACACCTGGGTAAAGTAAAGATGTCAGGCTTGACATAATTTCCACCCTTAAGACTCTCACACATGGTTCAAAAGCACAGGGCAGGATGCCCACCTCCACCCCCTCTGGTGAACGACCACGTTTATGTGCGATGCCAGCCACTGAGGACACCCACTGACTGATGGGCACACATTGGCACAAACAAAAATTAGCATATACATCGACGAGTGAGCATATCATGCATCAGCGTTAACATTTATGGTGGGTGCAAAAACAAACTCATCAACCACTCCACTGCCACGCCATCACTGGTGTCACTGGTGATTTGTGTTGTTATTGACGTCTGCAGATGCATGCAGTCTCTGATGAAAAAAAAAAATCAGAAGGGTCAACCGGTTCAGGTCTGGCTGTCTGCAATGATATCACGTAACTACAGCAACCACATCCTTTGCCAGACTGCTCTACACACCAAGCCTGTTTTGTAACCCTCGTCATACTTCTCTCTTCTTCTGCTGTACCTTGTGTTCCTCTTCCATCTGTTCCTCTCTGTCTCTCATTATGTGTTGGGATATACATACTGCAGGGTATGTGGCTACAAAAGGAAGGGACTGTGGGAGCTCTAGGCTATGTTACAGGGTTTCTAAACTAAAAAACAATGTTTTGGTCACGTACGCAAACATCACCTCACTATCCACTAGCTGCCTGTCCCCTGAATACACTGTAAGAAAAATGGGGACAGCCCAGGCTCAAAAAATGGCAACAAAAACAACCTGGTCCAACCTGGGTCCAGCCTGGACCATGAATCATAACAAACTGTTCCAGCCAATTATCGACGAGACGTTCAGGAGAGTTTCAGTTGCACGAGAGGGAGGGCCGATATAGCTCTCTGTTTTGTTTGAACGTCAACAGAAGCGACGATTCCCAACATCGCTTAGACCACCTTTCGGGAGTTGTTTGGGGACGAATTGCAAGGGACGTTGTGTGAAGTTGGAGGGGATGGTTTTGTTGATGTTGTTGTTGTTGTTTCCAGTGTGGGGCAGATGGGCTGGGTACACATACTGCTTTGTGTTTTTTGTGTATTCTACATGTATATTATTACATGATACTCTGCTGATGCATACTGTATTAAATTACATAACAAACATAAATAAATTAATTAATCCCTAAGGTTATGACATTATTCTTCTGCCAAAGCAGGACAGTCATTTTTCTACTTTGGTCTTGAAAGTTCGGCTTAATAGATATAATATTTACAGAATACTTGTTTTCTCATTTTGCTATATTTCTTATTTTCTTATTTATTTCTCACAGTGCAGTGTCTGACAGTGACCACAGGTTCTGTCATTGTCATTGTTTGTTCTGTGTCTATGCCTGTTTCCACTGCAATGCTGTGGTCACTAAGACAGTACTTGGTTTCTCTCTTCGTCTGTTTGTCTGTCAATCTCTCTGTCAGTGCACCTTTCGCTTCCTCTGAAGTTTCTGCCCTGGTGCCAATGAGCCCTGCTGCCTACTGATGTCCTTTCATGTGATGAAGCAGACCCACTTGACTAACCCATTTATGTCCCTCTCTCCTCTTCCCCTCCCCGGATCCTTCCGGAAGCCATTCTCAGTGTCTGTCATCTGAGAAGCCTCCCTCCCTGCCTGCCAGAGAGAGAGAGAGAGAGAGAGAGAGAGAGAGATTTCCGCCATCTTGAGGGGACCATTTGTGAGAATTCTGAGCTCATCACTGGCCGTCGTTATGAGGCTTTTAACTCACCAGCTCTGAGAGTCCAAAAACCCTGAGGACCTTCAGTCTGTCTTTCAGACACAGAGGAATCAAGTCCACATATCAGGTTTTGAAGTGTACTGTGTGTGTGTGTGTGTGTGTGTGTGTGTGTGTGTGTGTCTGTGTGTGTGTGTGTGTGTGTGTGTGTGTGTGTGTGTGTGTTTGTGTGTGTGTGTGTGTGTGTGTGTGTCTGCTCTGTCTGTTTGCAGAAAATCTGATTTCTAATGCAACTTGTAGTGGAATCAAATATAGAGTATAGAATGTGTGTGTGTGTGTGTGTGTGTGTGTGTGTGTGTGTGTGTGTGTGTGTGTATTAGCCATAAGGTCATTTATCCAACAAATAAGCCTAGCCTGCAGGGAGATTAAGAAATAGCCGTATATTGGCAACAATGTATATGTCCAATGCATACCAAAGGTCCATGTCATCCTGTCCCAACACTGCTCTCATCTTGAACTACATCCCATAATACACTTCACACACATTTCTGTCCGGCGCTGCATGTCTCATCTTACATCAACACATGCATCACTGATGCCAACTGATGCAATATTTACAATATTGTATAGAACCCATTAGCTTTAAAACAATTAGTATCAGTGCTACACTGTGGGCCAGATGTACTAAGACAGTGCTAATAGCGACTTTTTGTATGCGCAGAGTGCGAACGCTGTGCTTTGCTATATTGCGTGGAATTTACTAAGCTATCACTTCATTACGTTAACTGCGTTCCGTGCCGCCCGTTCCCGCCCCCTTTACCACGCCATTTGCGCATGCAAAGCTGAACAACGAGCGCAGTTGAATATTGCAACGTTAAAAAGAATCAAAGTTTAGCGATCATACATGATACAAAGAGATGTCAACGAGCAGCGACAGACAGAGTACAGTTAGGCCTAGTAGTTCTACTAATCCACTTAAAAAATACTTGAACTATTTACTGCACGTATACTTGGGATATGATTTAATGCCTACAGATTGGGAAGTGTAGGCTATGTCGTGAAAGAGAAAATACGATTTTAGAGAGGCAAACAAAAGTTAAGGTTGCTTTTGACATAGTACAATGAAGAAAACGGATGCTCTGAATATTGATTAAGCTGTCTCTAAAAGTTTTTCTAATAGACGCATTTAACCGCAATCTGGATTACACCTGCTTTCAGAAGGCGGAAGTTTTTCAACGCAAAATAGACGTGCGCTGTTTTCATACATCTGGCGGAATACTTAATCAATCGCTATTAGCACCTCTCCTCCCCTGTACTTGCGCGTTACACCCATTTTCAGCTGATCCGCCCAGGAATTAATATGCATGACACTGAAAAGCGCAAATAGCCATTCTCAGCTCCCACGGCAGGCAGTCTGCGCGTTTCCCTCATTGCGGCCTGTCTGTACATATCCTCCCCATGTTTATACACGCACGTTACGCCTGAAATGGGCGCAAAACGTTAGTACATCTGGCCCAGAGTTGCATGCAACCAATGGTACCATTTTCCCATGGCTGACCCTTTTTTTTTCACCAGTATTTTCTGTGGGCTAAACTAAACATGGCGGTTAGACAATGACTGAGGTCTTTGGTGTGTATGCGTGTGTGGTTTGGTTTCGCACTCCAGCAGTTCCTCTCTGACGTCAACCACAATGCACAGAGGGGAGCAGAGGCTTTCTGATAACACCCTGCAATCGCTTTTGTTGAGGGGTTAAATGAGGCTCCATTGATGTGGTTTGCAGTTCCATTACGTAGTAAAGCAAAGATGCTTCTGGAAAGAAAGCATGTTCACTTCAGAGGTGCTGGCCTGAGCCCAATGACTAGTAACTATAGCTCCAAAGATGTTGAGTTGATGTTTCTGTGAACAGTATATTTGTACAGTATCTTCAGTTAGGGCCGTAAATGTACAGACGCACGTATCCTTTACACAAATTAAACATTTGCGGCAGATTTGAAGCAAACTCGTGGGCGATTTGTGGGAAACAGATGAGTTCACTAAAAAATGTTACCAGAAGTTTGCAAATGTTGCCGCTACAGGCAAACTTCCAGCAAAGTTCTGGCAACGATGAGAAGTTTGCCACTAGTGGAAGATGTGTTCACCAGTGATTTGCCAATAATGGCAAATTTCCAGTTTGCCATTATTCCAGAACATTGGCAAAAGTTAATCTAAACCTAATTTGCAAGTGAAAATAATAATATGACCTAGCTGCATATATGCAATATGATATTTTCTGCAACTGTTCGCCATAAACCTGAAATTTCTGTAAGGGATGCTACAGTATATGTTTCTGTGTAAGTAAATCATTCTAAGCTATTTATTGAAGACCTGACTTGTTCTCCAGTTAGCAGCTGCTGTATATTTCTAATAGCAACACAACAATGCATTACTTTAGGAGCAGAGTAATGCATTGTTGTGTTGCTATTCAGAGATAAAACTTTAAAAAAAAAAAAATAAATAGAAAGTTGGCTTGCCTTACAGAGAGATGCTGCGTCTGCTCGACCTAACCCCTCTGTTAGTTAGCTTGCCTTACACAGAGATGTTGTGTCCGCTCCACCTAAGCCCTCTGTCTCTCTCTCTCTCTCTGTAAACTCACATGTGTTTCTCTCTGTTTCTCTGGAACTACGGGGGCAAGCTCGCATCCTCTGCCTTGTTGAAGTCTCAGTGTGTGTGTGTGTGTGTGTGTGTGTGTGTGTGTGTGTGTGTGTGTGTGTGTGTGTGTGTGTGTGTGTGTGTTGTCCTTTGTGAGCAGTGCATGTTGATGTTGACCAGTACTGACACCAGGCAGTCAGCCAATGGCCCAACACACACACACACACACACACACACTGATCTGCCAGCCTCTATGCTACAAACAAGACCTCTCTCCTTGCATTTTCCAGGCCTGTCTGTGTGTGTGTGTGTGTGTGTGGGGGGGGGCGGGGGGTCTTCATGTGCTACATCTGTGTTTATGACTGTACAAGTGTATGCACATTTGTCTGTTGGTCAGTCTGTCTGTCTGTGTGTGAGTGTGTGTGTGTGTGTGTGTGTGTTTGTGTGTGTGTGTGAGAGAGAGAGAGAGAGAGAGAGAGTGTGTGTGCGTGCATGTGTGTGTGTGTGTGTGTGTGTGTGTGTGTGTGTGTGTGTGTGTGTGTGTGTGTGTGTGTGTGTGTGTGTGTTGATCCCAACCTGTGATCTCCCCATGTCTTGGCAGGCAGTGGGATTAGAAGGGCACTGCAGCTTTGTTCTCTGTATTGATCCTGTAAGCGCCGCTTCACTCCAAACGACAGAAGCCTTGTCAATACAACACAACACCTGACATCCTAAGGTATGGAGTGGGATAGCTGTCAGAATATTCGTGTCCATAGATTTGATACTCGTGCGTATTTGCCTGTAGTTGTGCATAAAATAAATATTTGTGAATTCTCGAGTGAGTCCAGTCGTGCATAAAATATATTGTGTGTATTTTATCCATCAGAATACGGATGGGAAAAAAATATGAATTCAAAAATTACAAGTACGAAATCAAATTTTACAGGTAGGGCTTTCATTTATGAGTACGACTTCGCACAAGTGACTGAACTGTCAAAATACGTCATCGCTGCATTCAGAGGCATTACTTGTTGAGAAAAGAAACATAGATCGAGATCATGACTGCGCATGCGCTGAATACAACGCCATCTGGGGGCAGCGGTACCTGATAATTAGCTGCGCAATAAGATGTGGATCAAGCAACCGCGGCCCGACAGAAAGGAAAACAAAGTTTCTGCAATTAGAGGAAATGCTGGCTAGTTTGATGTGATTAAACAGAGTCATACAAATAAGTGGTGGTATGAGCGTTCATTGAATGCATGCGGTTGTGCGTTTGCGCGACAGAAACTGAAACTACACAATAACGTTGTTGGCAAGGCTCAGTTTCAACCTGGAAGACTATTTAATTAGGCTATGTAACGACATTTAACAACGTGGATTCTTGCAACTTCCATGGAAACAGAGCAGAGAATGTACAATACATTGTTTAGCATTGACTATTGTTTAGTCAAATTTGTATATAATGGTCAAAAGATTGTAGCTTTAGTCTTTCATTTAAAGATCTCCAGATAAGTGATTGCTCGGCCGTTTACCATAGACAAAAGTTGGTATTGTTTCCTGGATCTTTACATTCAGGCATTCAAATGAAATTTCATTATAAAGCATATCATTTTTTTCCTCCATTTGCCTACCAGAGTAGGCCTATGATGCTTGTATGAGGGAAACATCCCAAAACAATAGCACCCATATAATTGCTCTGTTGTTTTCAGAAGTATTTCTCATGCAACCATGCAAAAGCAATGAATTATTGTAAATATATCTTACATTATTAAAGCAGGCCTCTGATGTGCATAGGACATGTCCACACATGCATAGCACTTTAAGCACTTTTAGCACTTCAAATATTGACTGCTTCGAAGTGAAGTGCATGTCTAACAATATAGCATAATAATAATAATTGTGATAATGATAACCATAATGATAATTTGATGTGGGGTGGAGGTACGTGTAGGTGGGCCCCAATGACCCTCGCCCCCCGCGGTATCTTTGTTCCGTATTTTATTTTCTCAGAGTTGGCAACCCAATTGCTTACGGTGTCTGGAAGAACCGGTTCGGCTGTTACAACAGCAGTGGGGAAATACTGTCTTAGAATGATGATTGATGATGGACAGTGGGGCTCGAGAAAGCCCCCTGATCAAAGTGGGGAATGAAAGAAAAAGTTTGAGAACCACTGCAGGCTAGCGCCCCAAAATAATTAACTAGGCTATTGCTCTTCCACTTGTTTAGTTTTTTGGTTAGAAAACAAGGATCCCAAATCAAATCAAGAAATATTCTTGACTGATTGTCAATATCAAAACAATTGTGACACATTAACATTCTTATAATGTATTTTTCACTGGCTATGGCTCCTAACTGATGCATGAGATAGATAGACCTAAATATATGGATCGATAGATAGCCTACAGAACATCTATGATTCTGTAAATAGCTATATTGTATTGGATGTGAGTTGTATCTGTCTACAACACCAGTAAATTACATTGAGAAACCCATACTGGTATATTATATTCACATGTGTAACAACCATAATAGCATATGTTGTGGTCTAGGCTATGGGCCCGTGTGTCTGGCAAGGGGCCTGCACTTAAAGATTGTACTGATACCTTTTGCACCCATTTTTTTGGGGTGGCCCTCAAAATCTATGATGTAGAGGTGAATGTCTGCAGAATACTGCAGACCACAACTACAGTTTTAAGGCAACGAAATACTGTGACAAACTGATCAGTGTAGGCCTATGCTTTGGATGGCAAAGACTCAAAATGTACACAGGCTTGGGCATGGACAGCTTTTGGCAACTTTTGTACGCCATTATTGTAATGATAAGTGAATGTGTAATGAGATTTACCCCCAACCAGAGGGCTGCTGTTCTGGTATACAGTAGCTACCTGGTAACTACAATGTGTGTGATACGAACATCAGTAAAGGAGAAAATGAAAAGTCATGCTACACTTGTATGCTGACCGAGTTTATTAAATGAAATAAGTTTCTTTACAAAGCCTTGTTACTTAGTACAGTATAACATTACAATTATGGTTTTTCACTCACAACTAAGGACCATCAAGTTAGCTGTCCCTTGCTTTTTCTAATGAGGCTTCGTCCATACTTCCACACTGGGATCCGTTGATAAATCTATACTTACCTTTTGAATCACTACTGTTTAGTGTATCTTTTTACCCATATTCCACACAGGGATTTATTCAATTAATCTATTCTTACCTTTTGATTAACTACTGTTTAGTGTCTTTTTTACACATACTTCCACACAGGGATTTATTGATTAATCTGTGCCTACCTTTTGAAAGGCTACTTTTTAGTGTACCTTTTTGGCCCTTATATCCGCACAGAGAATTATATTTATATTTGAATCATTACTTTAAATTTGAGTCATTACGGTTGATATCCTGTCTAAATATTAGTAGCTGGGCTGGGCATGTTTGAACCTTTTTGTACATATGGCCAATCCAAACCTTTCTCATCTGTCGTCCCTCGTTGGTGGAACCCACTACCTGTTCCTACTAGAGCAGGGACATCCCTCGCCATCTTCAAAAATGTCTGAAAACCCAGGTCTTCAGAGAACATCTCCTTTGATAGCACTACCACAGACAGTTGCACTCATCGATGCACTTACTGTACTACCTACTACACTCATTGATGCACTTAAATTGTCGTTAGAATTGCTCTTAAAAGCTTTAAATGTTTCTAACATGTTGTAAGTCGCGTTGGCTAAAAAGCCTCAGCCAAATGTAATGTAATATGGTCTTATCATTTGCATTGTCATTTTGTAATAGTAATATAACAACAATTTGTATGTGATACGTATTGTAGAAATTAAATGAAGTGACTTTATCAAGTTCAAATAAACTGTAATTAATACATCAACAACTGTTCTTTATTCCATTGTGCACAAATTCCAAGCACATGATGTGTCCTCTTGTAAAGGCTGAGGACATCTTCTTTTGGGAGGTGCTCTTCCAGATGACAATGACCCCTGATAAAATACAACAAAAGAGAAAAGGAAATTACTTACATGTAGACTATAACTCAGCACAACAACAAATTTAACCCAAAAACAATCATGAACATTTTGCACAACATCTACATCAAATATCCAAGTGAGAGTTTTAAATGTGAGTGCTACCCAAAAACTGTTTATTATAATACTGAATCGGAGTAAAACACACTAAGATCTTTCCAAACAGTTGATTATTTCATGGTTAACGTTACCAAAGAGGGAAAGCAATCTTGCTAGCAACTAGCATAGTGTCGCCTGCCCCCGACCTCCATCATACGTTTTCTGTTTGTAATGTAACCATGTTGATTAGATGGCCACCATGGCTGCCCTACCGCAGAGCGGTAGATAGTTCAAGCGAATAATTTTTCGATAGTGCCATTTAGTTGATGGAGATAAGTATTCTGGCGACTCCTAAATTCCTAGCATATACTAAGTTTTGCTTCTACGTCAAATATTTGGTGCCATGTCTTGACACACCAACACAGATAGCGTTAAAGTTAGCTGATGTTTCGCCATAGAAGACTATACAACAGCGTGCTAGTCATTGTGGCAACTGGCAAGATTTAAGATTAATACTGTTGAACAAAACTTACCGTGACATGTTTGTTCTGAAAGTTGATGTTCACAATCCACTCCACTTCTGACGAACAGCTTGTTCTTCAGCTCGCTGGGAAGCTGCAGTGCTATTAGCTAGTGCTTATGGTGTCAACACGGTAATAACGGTGAACTTATACATTTTTGTTCCATATCTCTATCTCCCCACTGCTGTTGTAACAGCCGAACACACAACAGGTTCTTCCCGACATCGTAAGCCAAAAAAAAGACGATTTGTTCAACTCCACAGGTAGCTATCACAAACGTTAGCACTGACAGTGCGATCATGGCTGCGGCACCGCTGCCCCCAGATGGCGTTATCTTCAGCGCATGCGCAGTCTTGATCTCGATCTATGTTTCTTTTCTCAACAAGTAATGTCTCTGAATGCGGCGATGACGTATTTTGACAGTTCAGTCACTTGTGCGAAGTCGTACTCATAAATGAAAGCCTACCTGTAAAGTTTGGTTTCGTACTTGTAATTTTTGAATTCGTATTTTTTTCCCATCCGTATTCTGATGGATAAAATACACACAATATATTTTATGCACGACTGGACTCATTTGAGAACTCACAAATATGTATTTTATGCACGACTACAGACAAATACGCATGTGGATCAAATCTATGGACACGACTATTCTGACAGCTATCCCACTCCATACTAAGGGACATGAATACACACGTCCATATAGCAACACCCGCAACCACCAACTCACACACAAACACACACACACACACACACACACATAGACATACACATACACACAAAAACATCTCAAAGCACTCATGCCCACACAGACATACACAAATGTTACTTCAACAATTCACAAAAATACACCTGATGATCTCAAAGCAAAACTGTTCAGCCAGTGTGGATGTAGCAGATGTATCACATATGTGTTTCACAGCACGCGCGCGTGCGCACACAGACACACACACACACACACACACACACACACACACACACACACACACACACACACACACACACACACAACTATACATAGCCCAAGGGAAGATCATTAGCCATCCCCCACCCATTGCTACCATCCCCACCCCCTCACACAAACACACGCACACACACACACACACACACACACACACACACACACACACACACACACACACACACACACACACACACTGGGTCTTTCTTCCTTGTCAATTGCACTATTTTATTTCAAAGGTTCCACACAGATGAGAGGTAATTTTTCCACACAAATAGGATTATACTGCAGGGACTTAATTAAATCATGCACAGCTGTACAGGGACCAGAACAAACACACACACACACACACACACACACACACACACACACACACACACACACACAGACACACACACACACACACACACACACACAGACACACACACACACACAGACACACACACACACACACACACACACACACACACACACACACACACACACACACACACACACACACACACACACACACACACAGAGACACACACACACAGAGACACACACACACACACACACACACACACACACACACACACACACACACACACACACACACACACACACTCACACACACACACACAGAGAGAGGGGGGGTCACATTTCTGCTCTATGCTGATGACTTGATTTTTCCGTCACAGGAAAAGGGACTACAGCAGTGACCAAATCTCCTAGAGTGATATTGCACTCTACTTTCTGCATGTGTAGACATCTCAATTAGATTCTGACTGAAAATATCCAAAAAATGAGTCCACTTACAATTCAAGAAATTGGACACCAGTTGAAACCCTGTATGTAGGGTTCTTTAAAATCATTGTAAAAGCGCACAGCAATATCATGACCAATCAATGGAGGGCAAAATATGATAAAAAAGATGATATCCATTGACTACAACAATACAAAAGATGATATTCAATCATCAGAAGATGATATCCAATCACTGTAGCACAACTTTGCATCTTTACACCCCAACATCAGAGCAAAAATTAGGATCAACCAAATCTCAGGCAGTTAATCACAATGAGACGAAACTCATTGGAAAACTCAAACAAAACCACAAAGTGAAATGCAACACCATTTTGGCTCAGACAAGGAACTACACAATTGCAAAACTATCCGATCACCAGGAAGCAGTCCGATAAGGTACAGACTCAGCAAGCACCGTCTGGCCACAGATACAGGGCTAGACTGACGCAGGTACAGACACACCTGGTCGCCCA
>NC_085011.1:10452011-10457011 GCF_963854185.1 Sardina pilchardus
GGGAGTGATCCTCTGAAACCCCCTTCCAAACTTGTGTTTGCAAAGAGGCATTTGTGCAGAACAAAGTTGTCAATAGACTCTTGAGAAATAGGGGGTATAGGACAGGGGTGGCTATAGGTATGGCTATGATAAAGTAATCAAATATCCAATGTGTCACCACCATAATGAGCCACAGAGGGAGACGGCATTAATGCCCACCGATGCACCTCTGATTTCATCTCTAAATGTTCACATAGGGAGCCCTGCATTAGGGAAATGGATTCCAAAGCCTGATTTGAAGTGCATCAGCGCAATTACTCACCAAATAACCAAATGCTTCCTGATGAGACAGCAAGAGGAAGAGGAGAGAGAGGGAGGTATAGCCACAACAACCACGGAATGGGCAGTGTGGTCAAAGGAGAGGGCACTTATGCCACTCCATCTCAAACCCAACCTTGCACTCTGATGGGAATGTCAATCATCCAGCCACTGTTTGGATGGTATGGTGGACATCTATGCACATATACTATTTCTACTCATGTCTATAACACGGAGCCGGAGACGGTTGATGAAGTTGTTAAATGAAAATGTATCTTTAATGGAACCAACTCTGATAAATAAAAAAGTAAGTATTTTGGTAATATAGCAAATACTTTCCTTAATTTAAGTAAACAGTACATTTGTCTGAATGTCAGTGAATTTGTAGAATAAGAGGTTAATTCACAGGAAAATCACCAGCATGTCCCACTAAAGATGCTAATGGCAGCCTGTCCCTTCTGTAGGGACATTAATAATTAGCCAATCACCAGGGCTAGCACTTAGCAGCACAGCACAGCACACTAGCCTGTATGCGACTGTGTGTGTATGTGTTTGTGCATGCATGAGTGCATGTCTTTGTGAGCGCATGTGTGTGTGTGTGTGTGTGTGTGTGTGTGTCTGTGTGTGTGTGTGTGTGTGTGCATGCGTGCGTGCATGCATGCGTGTGTGTATGTGTGTGTGTATGTGTGTGTGTGTGTATGTGCGTGTGTTTGTGTGTGTGTATTCATGTGTCCAGTCACACAACACTGGAATGCAGTCTGTGTTTTGGCCTTGAAGCCCTCTATTACGGCCATTTGCAGAATAATGTGCTTGTAATTGAAGCTGGCTTTCTCCCCACCTCTCTGGTGACAAGGAGCATTTTTCCACTCCACGTCAGCAGTTAAGAGCTATTGCAAATGGTTAACTGGAGTTCTCTCTCCACAAACAAACACACATCCAAGCGTACCTCATCTTGGCCCAGCTGAAGGCTGTAGGTATGTGGTTAAGTGCAGACAGAACATAATATTCTTCAGGCATCTGATATTGCTCTTAATCTTTGATGTTGTTTGATAGCATTTCCCATTAACTGAGGAGAATAAAATCTGAAATATCACCATGAAATACCCCCCCCCCCATTTTCCACATTTTACTTCACCATGTTCCTTAAGTGGTGCAATCATAATTTATTTCGTCTATTTCACCAACTTAAGATCACATGGTCCAATGTGTACTCTCCTTTATACGTGTCCTCTTCACTTACAATTCTGTAAAAGGGACTACTTTATCCCTCGGACATTACACATGGCTGCTTTATGTGTGAACACACCCTATCAGCAGTTTTGAGCCAGATTACCCCCAATTTGCCCTCGAGGGGATTTATCTTAAATATATCTTAATAATTACGCCTAAAAATCAATATTACAGCCATCACGCTGATGTTTTATCGTGCCCAACCCCCACACTGCTCATAAGTAATTTACTCCAGGGGCCAGTAGTGGAGAGGGGGGGACATTCAGTGGTTTTGACCTTTGCAGAATCTGAATCTGCGCATAAATCCACTTAATTTTCCCGTGTTAAGTACTGTACTGTGCACCATAAGGCCATCCTTAAAAATATTTTTGTTTGCAGTAACAGCCCCTCCCAAAAAAAATTGGGTCGGTAGGTAGGCAAATATTTTTTTTTTCAAGATTCAAGGTAAAAAAAAAAGGTTCATTATTGGTCATGGCGATTTTGTTGGTATGAATTTAAAAACATTTGCATGTTATATATATATATATATATATATATATATATATATATATATATATATATATATATATGTACACACACACACGACACACACTATATTGCCAAAAGTATTGGGTCACCGGCCTTGACCCCCCTATGAACTTCAGTCACATCCTATTCTTAATCCATAGAGTTTAATATGATGTTGGTCCAGTCTTTGCAGCTATAACAGCTTCAACTCTTCTAGGAAGGCTTTCCACAAGGTATATGCATGACTGTGTACCCGTGCACCAAGCAAGGTCCATACAGACATGGATGACAGAGTTTGGTGTGGAAGAACTTGACTGGCCTGCACCTGACCTCAACCCAATAGAACACCGTTGGGATGAATTAAAGGGGACTGAGAGCCAGTCTCCTCGTCCAACATCAGTGTGTGACTTCACAAATGCGCTTCTGAAAGAATGGTCAAAAATGCCCATAAACACTCCTAAACCTTGGAAAGCCTTCCCAGAAGAGTCGAAGCTCTTATAGGTGGACCATTAATGTCATATTAAGCCCTATGGATTAAGAATAGGATGTGACTGAAGTTCATATGGGGGTCAAGGCAGGTGACCCAATACTTTTGGCAATATAGTAATATTTCTGAACGTGACTTAACCAAAATCAGCATACTTTATAGAGGGTGCATTAACCGTATGCTATCTGCACACCTATGACTAGATCCAATTTGTTGTAACAACACACAAACACTCTTGCTTAAATTCTTGCTTTATAATGATCTTTACCTTTTGAATTATTCTTTGACTATATTGCCCTTCTCTGCTTTTATTTGTTACTATTTGCTTTGTGTCTAAAGCACATTGAATGACCTCTGTGTATAAAATGTGCTATTCAAATAAACTTGACTTGACTAAAATGTAGGCTATAGCTTTAAATATGCTGTAGCCTACTGCCAGAGAAGTAAACAAAAAAGATATTATATGAAAATATATTATGAAAAAAATAATATGTTAATTTCAATGATGTCACTGGTAACTAGATTATACGGTTTACTTGCATCCACTGCTACGACGTGTCAATGGAACTTAGGCCTACAAATCAGAGATATTACGTTGCTTTCTTTTCTCCACCAGTAGCTAGTTCTACCACTTGAAGAATAGCTGTCCTTGCTAGCCTGTAGGCCTAGTAGAACGATCCCTTAACGAGTCACTTAAATGTTTCAATCCAAAAGAAACCACTTAATGCTGGCACGTCCTCAATTTTTTGTTTCTTTCACCAACACCTTCAGCCAGGTCTCATTTAAGTCTGTTGACACGGTCACCGTTACACGAATGGGGAGAAGGGATGGGTCCGGGAAAATATCTGGACATAACTTCGTGCCAAGTCATCTAAATGTGCAAGTGTTTAATGCGTTTTGAGGTGGATAATAGTGCCCGAACTAGTATAAGTTTTGACGTCGACCACGACCACTAAAGCCGCAGCCATTAGGCTACAGTCAAGCGCGAACCACTGGCAGTGAATGAGACTGGAAGCATGTAGCGCATGACAAACATAAACATGACGCCACAGGTTTTTATTTGGAAGAAAGAACGCAGCCTACGTTTGTATGTAGGCAATTTGTATTCACAATACTTAAGAAAATATAATATTATTGTATTGCATTTGTATTGGGTGTTTGAAGAATAATAGGCCTAATTAAAAAAAAATCGGTCGGTCTTAACGCAATTTGCAACCGGCAAGTCGGTCGGACTAGAGGGGGAAAAAAATAAATGTTTGGGTCGGCCCTATATTGACAGGGTCGGTCGGGTTACGGCAAACAAGAATATTTTTAAGGATGGCCTAACACGTGCCAAAGGCATTAGCCAGCCTTGCCCTGACTTGAGTGTCCCTGTGCCCATGCAGTCTGCTACGAGCGCCCTGTCTGTGATGAGTAACCTGAGGCCAGCAGAGGTCAGGGAATGGACCTGCAAGTGAAGGGGGGACCGAGCGTGGACATATTTTAGGGATTAACTTTGGTCAAAACAGACATGCTCTGTCTGTCATCACCAGTCAGTACAACACACACACACACACACACACAGATGGACAGACGGACACACACACACACACACACACACACACACACACAGAGAGACTGTCCAGCTGAGAGCAACTATCAGAAACTATTACAGTGACACACTCCAAACACACCAGTCTGTCAAGAGTCTAAAACCATGAGGGAAAAAGAGAGAGGGAGTGGGAGCAAAGAAGAGCTGCAGGAACTTTGGAAAAAAGTGAGAGAGGAAATGAGGGAAGGAAAGAGCAGGAAATAAAAAGGAGAACAAGAGCTTGCAGGCCCTGCACTCCAAACAATGAGATTAAGAGGAACAAGTATCACAAAAAGTGAAAGTAGCATTGGCTCTTAATGTGTGTCTGTCTGTGTGTGTGTGTGTGTGTGTGTGTGTGTGTGTGTGTGTGTGTGTGTGTGTGTGTGTGTGTGTGTGTGTGTGCGTGCATGCATGCGTGCGTGTGTGTGTGTGTGTGTGTGTGTGTGTGTGTGTGTGACAGAAACAGAGACAGACAGACATTGAGTTTCAAGGAAAGAAAAATAATATGTAGTCACTCCCTCCCTGCACTATACCTCCGTCTTTCCTCAACCCATCTGTAAAGCAGTGTCTTTTCTCTGGCAGGGAAATTAACTCTTTGGAGCAGGTTCAACCCAGGGTCATCTTCAGGCTAACCTCCTCTTCCAGGACAGGCCTCCCAACCCCCACTCTCTCACAGACACACACACACACACACACACACACACACACACACACACACACACACACACACACACACACACACACACACACACACACACACACACACACACACACACGCACGCACACACACACACACACAACCACACACACACACAAACACACACACGCACACACACACACACACACACACACACACACACACACACACACACACACACACACACGCACACACACACACACACACAACAC
>NC_085011.1:10467011-10502011 GCF_963854185.1 Sardina pilchardus
TGCATCCTATCGTTCTCTGTCTTTCTCTCTATAAATACAGTATGTACTGTATACCTTTATCTTTCTATACATCTCTCTTATCGATCTCTCCCTCCTGTTTGGCTCCTCATTCTCTCCATTATATTGTACATTTCACCCAGAGGACGGAGACAAGTCGTGCTTGTATGCATTGCATGACGCAGCTCACGCTGGTCATATCTTTCCCTGCAGGCAGTGAATTCTTCAAATTGCTCTAAGAACACCCCCCCCACACACACACACACACACACACACACAGACACACACACAGACACACACCCTCACACACACCCCAAACCCCAGTCGACCGTTCTCCCCACGGGCAAACGCATGATGCTCCAGACCCCATCGGGGGTAATAACAAGGAGGGGTGGATGAGACAGGACAGGCCCAGACACACGCACGCGCTTGCACACACACACACACACACACAGACACACGCACGCACGCACACAGACTCACACACACATATACACTCACTGTGTCACGTTGCATCTAGAGATGCACCGATCGACCGGCCGCCGATTGGAATCGGCCGATTTTCACGTGATCGGCCACGACCGGCGACCGGCCGGTCAGTCTGAGACATGCCGATTTTATGCCGGTCAAATGCACTCGCACGTACTTGTAACAACATCACATTCACACAGCTGAGTTTGCAAAGTTTGATGAAGCTAGGCCAACAGTCAGGGCTGGATAAAGCGCTAATACTGAGTTTTTCTATGCAGCGAACGCTGTGCTTTGCCATATTGCGTGGAATTTACTATACTAAGCTGTCACTTCAGGTTACAGCGCTCATCAAAGCCCGTCCTTGCCGCTAATTGCGTGCCCACAGCTGAACCACAAGCGCTATCAAGCAGCGACATAGCCTTTAGGCTACTCAACTTAAGGCGAGACACGGCAGGAATAAACATAGTTTTGCTTCGGTTTGCCAACTTATCATGTATTCTTTCACACTACTACAACAACTAAGTCCGATTTACACATTTAGAGGTTTATTTCATTACCTTTTGTCTGATCACGCCTGTATATTTCCTCTAAATTCGCCAAAAGTTAGCATTCTAACGTGTCATAAACTAGCCTACCGCGACCGTGATACAAAACATATCATGCGTGGTGTCGTTGGAAAGCTGTGTTTCGATCTCCTGCATGACGTTATGCCATCCAAATATGGACACTTCCTTAGTATCCGCAAGCAATCGCGAAAGTTCAAAGAAGAGTGTGGACTGAGAATGTAGCCTATGTCATTTGCTGTGTTTCAAGGCTTCTCAAAATGTGTTTTTTTTTGCTGTCATTTTCCAACATCTCAGCCTATGTAGCACTAACTTCAGTTATCAGTAGGCTATTCTAAAGATATTTACAGTTGGATATTGCATATGGATGTGAGAAGAAAGAAAGTGTTCCTAGTGCATTTCTATGTGTGAAATGAATGTCCCACACTGGGATTACTGCAGCTGAAGAAGACTTGAAGAAGAATCTGTCTATTCACATTTTTCTACCAGCCATTGATAAGTTGATTACATTTCTAACATGTTGTATTAAAGAAAATATAGGCTAGAAAATAACTCTTTGTTTGTGCTGTAAAGTGGTTAGAAGAAATTAAATCGGAATCGGCTAAAATCGGTATCGGCCGGTCAAACTCGATGAAAAATCGGAAATCGGAATCGGCCAAAAAAATGCAATCGGTGCATCTCTAGTTGCATCTGTCTTACACACACACGCTCAAACTAAGCAACTCTAAGACTAGCAGTTAAACATTTAGTGTTTTGCACAGCTGTAGTACTTGCAAATCAATTGGCCTCCGTGATCCATATGTGTGTGTGTGCTTGTGTTTGTGTGTTTGTGTGTGTGTGTATGTTTGGTTGCATGTGAATGTATGTGTGAGCGTGCATGCATCTATGCGTGTGCTTTCTGTGCAATGAATGAGCAGCACGCCAGCACCCTGCCCTGCCTAATCCCAGCACCAGCCTCTCACCACGACCTGGAGGGAATATTTATGACAGGGCTGGGGGCCCTGGCAGCACACACACACACACACACACACACACACACACACACACACACACACACACACACACACACACACACACTGGTTTCTATGCAACCAGGCTATCTGGGCATCAATCTGCTGGCCTGACCTCATACAGGTGGCACAACGCATGCCCAAATGTATCAGAGATATGGCACACCTGCAGGTAGGCAATGCCATGACAATATTCCCAACAACAACGAAGATGACGATGATGATATTGATTATCATTAGGGGTATGAGATGATATGTGGTTGGATACCAATGCTTATCAGCTTGTGAGTGTGGATTGCCTTTACTGATTGACCCCCTGTCCATTGGCTTAGGCTGAGAAACAGGAGTAGGTACCTGTTCAGCTGATGACATAGATATGAATCCTGCTGGCATGCATCAGCAAATCTAAGGGAGTGATAACATACCCAATCCTCGAAGTGCTTGGAGCTGTTCTGCAGCAGGTCCTCAAACTGAATGATGCAGTTCGCCACGAAGTCATCGTAGCCGATGGGCGCGTCATGGAACACAGAGAGCTCGATCTTCCTGCCGTCGTAGACCTCGGTGACAAACTCGTCGTTCCACGCGGGACTGTTGGTCTTCTGCTTAGTGGAGGTTTGGCCCACGCGCGAGTCGTCCACGTTGAGGGCGATGTACGGGTCTAATAGAAAAGTCTGGGGCTTCGGGCCCACGGCGTGTCTCAGCGCCCAGGCCGTCGGCTTCAGGTCCAGAGCCTCGCGAATCTTAATCTTCAATAACCCATTAAAAACCACCATGGTGGTGATGTAATCCCTCTAAAATGTACTTGGAACAAGGGTAGGTGGAGTGTTCCTTGATCCCTGTCACTCCAACGGGGTAATCTATCTAATGTAGAGAGCCTTCCTGAATGAATAGGTAGCTTCTTGTGTGTGTCTCCCTGCGAACACGCCTCCCCTTCAAAATAACGGGAAAATCGCTGTCTCCTCACTCGTGAGCACTCGCTCAAATTGAATGCAAATTACCCGTTTCGATATGATCCACACACCACAGATTGTCTTTATATTTCTCTCCGACCGTTGCACTCCAGAATAACATCACACATTTGGTGTCAGAGCTCACAAATCATATCCTCCAGACTGAACAATCGAGCGAAAACAGCTCTGTAAATTGTTCCAATGTCACATGAAAGATTCGACCAGCATTCCCCACCTCAACCCTCGGGAGCAAAATAAACCGAAGCAGGACCTCTTCAGGACCAATCTCTCAGAGCTCTTGTATTCCTTGGTTGCCTGAAAGAGGACGGAATTATGTTGCTGTGTCCACAGCGCATTTGGGACGTTTCATATGCACGTCAGTTCGTAGACAAAATAGCGCTTAGAGGACAACGAGTAGTAGTCTCCCCCCTAGTCCTCGCTCTCGGTTTCCGTATGCTCGTCACTGATCCAGGCAGCTTCCTCGCCGTTGGTGCTCCGTTTCTTGCAGACCTGCCTCTTTTTCCCCCGACTGTCTAAACGGCAGTGCAGGAAATGCGCAAAACACGTCAGTTTTCAGCGAGCCTTCGCCACGCTGCGTCTGTTCTGTGCCAGATGGGGGAGTGCGGCACAAGCGAGCTGGGGGCAGAGCGTGCTACTATGCCTTCCACTGTCCAGGCGCGTCCTGGTGAGGCATCAGGTGTGTGTGTGTGTGTGTGTGTGTGTGTGTGTGTGTGTGTGTGTGTGTGAGAGAGAGAGAGAGAGAGAGAGAGAGAGAGAGAGAGAGAGAGAGAGAGAGAGAGAGAGAGAGAGAGAGAGAGAGACAGACAGAGGCAGAGGCAGAGGCAGAGGCAGAGAGGGAGGAAATCAATCTGGGCTGGATGTTAGTCTTATTCGGAGTAATCCTTACTGTACTAACTACAACTAAGCCCTAGTTTTTGTGTATCGTCAGAATATCATGTATCAGGTATGGGGTGATAACCCGTTGCATGTTCTGTTGTGGATCTGTCTGCGCTTTGCTAGTGTATCTAGACACAGCTACGACTGTGTTTTTTGGTTAAAAGGCGCCACCACCAGGATGGAATTCTAATGGCACACTGGAGTATTTCCACAACATGAATGAGTCGGGTCATGGTGTCTTGCGCACTGACACGCTTGGCCTGCCTTTTTAACAGGCTAACACCTGGCAGTAGCAACAGAAACATTACTTGACAGCAAATTGAATGACAGTCACAAAAAGATAACACGTGCGCTGAAATAACGTTTCATTATTTGAGTGTTTTGTATAGCCGCTCTGGTATAGCCTATTATTGAAAAGAGGAAATGTAGGGTGCTGCGCCTAAATAATTCACCAGTGGGCAGTGGACTAGGCTTGTAATTTCACTTTATGGCGTTACCCAGGCTATAGTAGCTGAATACTTTATTGCATGCGTTTTAATGAGGTATGGTTAGCTTCATAACCCTCCTCCCTATTACGTTCTGATCCTGTTTATTTTAAAGTTAATTTTGTTTTGTGTTTGTTTAGTTCGTTTTGTCTTGTCATTTTGATGCTTAATGTACTAAACGTTAATGTCTCTGTTTATTTAAATAAGTGTCTTGATTTATGCTCACACTTTAAAACACGTGTAAATCGCTTGCCAAAATATATAGATTTAATCCATCGGGAATCCGTCTCATTGACATCAAGCACAGAGACGCACTCATGGCACTTTCGACCTTAACACTACAGTCCTAAAACTGAACTGTAGGCCTACAACTTCTACACAAAACCACACCAGTAGGCTAGTCAGACTCTATGTTTCAATCTGTATCCACCAGACTGAGTCATAATGTAGCCTACAGTGCTGAAGTGTGACACCAAAGCCTAGAGCATTTCTCTGACCTTGACCTTGGGTTTGTGGGAGTGTGTGTGTGTGTGTGTGTGTGTGTGTGTGTGTGTGTGTGTGTGTGTGTGTGTGTGTGTGTGTGTGTGTGTGTGTGTGTGTGTGTGTGTCTGTATGAGTGTGCACACATACAGAATAAATTATACTTAAAAGACAAATCTAAAACAGATGCTGTGTTTATATTGTTTTCCTAATAATTTCATGTAGGTTCACTTAAAGTGTGTTCACGAGTTATGCATACAATAAGATGTTTCAACATATTTAGTTAATACATCATCCATTTTGCACCATCTGTTCAGTATTTCTCATAGGCTTTAAAGGGCCACTAGATGGCAGAATGGATTCTTCTCTTTTTCCGCACCAAACATTTTCTGCAAATGTCTCTTGACATTGATTCCGGTGGAGAATATCAGGTACAGACATTTACATTTGCATGTTGTTTTATTGAAATGTGTTTGAGCATGAAGAGGACAGTCATGATTAGTTAACTGTCTGTTCCCTTCAAGCTGGGAAAAGCTAGCTATACCTCAAGCCAGATCCCACTCACTGACATTACACAAGCCTGAACAACAAACCGAATTACACCTCCTTTTTAGTTAGTGTGTCCGTAACTAGATCAGACTATGTCTATCTCTCTCTCTCTCTCTCTCTCTCTCTCTCTAAATCTCTCTAAATCTCTCTCTCCAATTGAGTTATGTATGTTGGTGCTTGATTGAAAGCACTTGATGCGAATCAGAGAGTGTAATGCTGTTAGGGTCATGGGCCGCAAGCCCATTTACATACACACTAACAGCCTTCACTGATCAAGACCAAGCAAAAGCAAATGAGATTACCCTGGGAAAAGACAGTGGCAGACACGATACTTAGAATAAGATGAGGGGCACCTCCAGTCTATAATGGAAACAAATGAACCAAGCCGTATAGCCTTAGATGCTGCACTGCATTGTGTTTCAGCAATGTCAGCAGATTCAACTGAGTTTAAATATCTTCTATGTATTTATTTATTTATTTAAGAAAATTAGTTGAACAAATGGGATTGGGGTACTATGTTGAGAATTATTATTCAGTTATTATTCAGTCATTCTGGTGTGGTTTGTTTTAGTTGTTTTGGACAATGTGTTGTATTGCATTGCCAACCAATAATTTTATAATCTAGAATAAAGCAGATCCTTTTCAGAGATTCAAGTCTCATGTTCAAACATACAGTACAATACACAGTTTTAATGTAAACTTACGGTCATTTACAACAGTTGTCTGAGGGTGTATGTATATGCGGGTCCGTGGGCTTGGGTGTGAATGTGTGTAAGAGTGACAGACAGAGAAAGAAAGAAAGAAAGAAAGAAAGGAAGGAAGAAATAAAGAAATGGTATTATTGTAAAACTCATAATAAACAATGTTTCAGTGTTGCATTCATCTGTTATTGCTGATGTCATTTCCTCCTGCTGCTGCTTATTTAGTGTCTATCCTCTTGTATCAGTTTGATTGACATTACAAGTGTCCATTCAGTGTCATATAAAATACAAAGTACATGGGCCTAATAAGCAGAACTCCTAATCAGACAGACAAAACAGAAAATAAAAATTTAAAAAAATCATTAGACAGGGAGTATTTTTGTTCATTGTTCCCCAGCATCAAGAGAGCAAGAGAGTAGAAGACCAAACAAACACATGACACGTGACATCACATGAGTGAGGATAAATGCTTCTTTGACATCTCTGAATGGTGTAGGGTGTGTGTGTGTGTGTGTGTGTGTGTGTGTGTGTGTGTGTGTGTGTGTGTGTGTCTGTTAGTTTGTTTTGTGATGTGCTCTGTCTCATGTCCTCCCACAGTGAGATGCCAGTGATGACACAGCTCTGTCTTCTTACTGGAATTACATTCAGCATCCCGCCAGCCCTGACTTGAAAGCACATCGGGACCATTGTTGTTGCTGTTGTTTTTATATCATTATTGTGTATTGTGCATCATTTTAAGAGTTGTGCTCTCTCTCTCTCTCACACACACACACACACACACACACACACACACTCATCTCCTCCACACTCGCACACACACACACACACACACACACACACACGCACACGCACGCACGCATACACACACACACACACACACACACACACACACACACACACACACACACGCACACTATGGGGGAGAAAGAGCTCTGTGAGAGTGATTCCTTCATCACAAGAATAATCTAATCAAAGCAATTCTTTGTAATATCCATCTTATGTAAGGATTTAAGCAGCACAGGCAACGAATTTAAAAACAATATCACTCAACTTTTGTCAGTATGTAGGCCTATATGAATTGCTCAACGTCGGCGTGCCCTGACATTCAATAGGCTAGACAGATGGGTCGACTTGGCTACAGAGCTCCTGTCTGTTTCAGGACATTTTACTCTGCACGCAATGCATTGTTTCAGATATCCACGTTTCCAGGTTGGCAACGCAATCACAATCGCTCCGATTTTACTGGATATTAAACTCATCTGTAGGGTGCATCGGGACCAACCAGATCTCTGCCCCTGGATCCAGGCAACGAAGCTACGACTTGCTTCGCTTTGATTGGGTGTTGTACTTGTCCGTGAGCCTAGGCGACGAATGAGCACTGTACCTCGGGATCCACCATCGGAAATGCGCTCACGTTGTGCTGTTCCAGAGCGCTGTGCCAGCCCCGACCCGCCTGTACTCGCTATCCTCCTCCTCAGCTCTCTAGCCTGCTTCACCGAGCGACCGTCATACTGGCCGCCAGGAAAAGGAAAGACCGTGGCACGGCCGAGAGAGCAACGGTGGCCCAAAGGAAGAACAGGCTCTTTCATAAATGACTGAAGCAATCAACTGGACCGAAAAATACAGGGGGAAAATCCTTCAAGCCCGATTTCACCCTCAGATTTGGACGACCACCGGGAATGAAACTGAGAACCGCTCTCGTATTCACCAATATTTCATCCGCCACCGTGGAGCACAAGGGGGATAAGAGTCTGACTTCTTTTGATAGCCATCTTTTACAGACAAAAGGGAGCAGTTAAGTGATATAACTTCACACAGAGACAAACAGACGGTAAGTCGGACATTCGCACCACATACCCGAAACACTAACATGTCATGAGAGGGTAAGGCTATGTCATGTTTGAAATCAGCCATTTTTATCAGATTTGGTCTTGATTATACATAATAGCTAGCCCATTAGCCAGTTAGCTACCTCTAGGTAATGTAACGGATGGCAACGATGTTACAGTTGATTTTCAATGTTGCATTCCAATAGCCTAGTTCATTATGGCATTGGCTACTTTGTCATGTCCTGCAAGTAACACACTAAAGCCAAATAATTGTAGCCAACAGGACAAAAGAACAAGGGATGTCTCATGCGTTCCTTTATCCCACATCTTGCTCAGTGTTATAGAAAGTCTATGTTGGTGTTGTTACATCTGGTCTTGGCCGTTATTATCAATTCGTAAAGTGCTATTCTGTAAGATTATCATTTGGTGGCTCGTTCACGAGGAGTCCATATAGTAAGAATATCAGTGTAGGCTATTGGTGTTTTGTGCTGCCATGTGGAATTAGATTACTTGTAGGGTATATTATTATTCTTTATTACATATTTATGATATTAGTGCTAGACACAATATGTCCATGGAGGTTACCCGTCTCCTGTGGTTTAATTTTGGCTTTGGGTAGGCTAGATAGCTCATTGTGACTGCTTGAGAAATAATTATGTAGACTACAAATAAGTTAATAGTCAATTGCATATCACAGGCCTATTCATATTAAATATCAGTACACGGGAGCAGAAGGGGACAACTGTATTCAGTTAGGCTACTAGCCTTCCAACATTGGACTATTCCAGGGTAATATTGTCAGTACTGAAGGCTTTAGTTGGGTTAGAGTTAACGTCTTGACATGTCTTATTAAAAAATATTTAGCTACGGAAGAGGTTTTGAAATTGTTTCATTCAGCCCTTCATGGACCAAGGATCAGAGAAAAATCTGAGAGACAGCTGTATAGTTCCTCTCATGACCTGGAAGAACTTGAGAAACCACCAATCCCTTGCCCCCAATCCCCATCTTGTTCATATGTTGAGAGACTACAAATGCCTGTGCTGTGCTGTACTGTACTCGTATCTTAGAGAGAGAGAGAGAGAGAAATTGCTGCAATTTTGTCTTCATGAGAGAGAAAGACAGTCAGTGAGAGAGAGAGCCGAGACGGCTGTTTCCGTTAAGTATGTAATCTTGACCAAATCTCTAGGCCCTTCTGTCATGCTGAACTCAGGAAAGTGGGCGTACGGGCTTCAGTCTGACGAGGAACTTCAGCCGTACCATTTTGGCTATTGGGTCCTCCTTTTGCTCCGGAGCTGTTGAGTGCATGGCAAAACTTTAACCAGATCCCTGCTCCAAATCACCAACACCCACGCACAGACACAAAGACAGACACATGCACGCACACAGACACACACACTCACACACACACACACACACACACCATCCAGAGCGTTGTCCGCACCCTGTACAGAGCGGTGGTTTTTATTCCTCCTCCCGTGGCAGTGTATTTTTCCTTTCCTCTCCTCTGGTGTTGCGTAGAGGACGTGAGTCACTCTTCTGTCCGAGCTTTTTTCTCTCTCCCTCTTTCCTGGGAAAGGATGCTGTTGCCACAGTAGGCGTGAGTCACACACGGAATTCCTAGAGACTGATGGCCATCATGGACCAAAGTCTGGTGTGTGTGTGTGTGTGTGTGTGTGTCTGTGTGTCTGTGTCTGTGTGTGAGTGTGTGTTTTGGAGAGGGGGTGAGGCCTGAAGGTCTCAGTTGGGGGTAGTGTCAAGTAATGGTTTGTGGAGGTGTTGGAAGACTCTTGTGGTTGGCCGGAGATGGAACTGACTGAGCAGCGCCAGGTTGAGTTGATTAAAAGCAGGACTAGACGTTCTCCTGGTTGAAAGATGTTCCCGCCTCATGACTCCTACTGACTTATTAATTTATGGTATGCATATGGCCTCTCTCCCGCCACACATTTCCCTACAGCCCCCACCCCCTCTCTTCTTGGTCTTTCTCTCTTGTGACACAATTGGAAGGCACACACTTGCAGTCCATGTGTGGATCGTGTGTTGTCTGTCTGTCTGTCTGTCTGTCTGTGTGTGTATGTGTTTCTGTGTGTCTGTCTGTCTGCTTGTGTGCGTTTGTGTGTGAGTTTGATACGGCACATTGTGTGTGAGAGAGAGACAGAGAGAGAGAGAGAGAGAGAGAAGAGTTTTTAGCCGTTGGCAGGCCTGTGCTGTATTATTTTGGGTGTCGTGCATGGAATCTTAAGGGCGCTCCCCTGATCCTTAATCACAGAGACGCCACATAATGAAGAGACAGAACAGGGCATATAAACTATTGACCTCACACACACACGCACACACACACACACACACACACACACACACACACACACACACACACACACACACACACACACACACACACACACACATAACATTGCAAGATTCATTTCCAGAATTTCCAGAAATGAAATCATTCTCATGCATGCATGCAGAGACAAACTCTTACACACACACTAGTCCCGTCCAGATCCTCGTGTCATTGCCAGCGTTTCAGAACTGGGCCTGAGTCATGGAAACACCACAGATTCTCCGGCAGCCGTGCCTCTGGAATGTGGTTCTGGACTTGCATCAAGGCCGTGTCCGGAGAGGAGAGAAGCCCACAGCCCAGCCGTCACTGACTGCACAGACATTTCAGTCTTACTTACTCTCAGAAGCAGACTAACTTACAGTACATAGTACACAAACAGATGCATGCCTACCCACAAACACACTAACAAATATATGCAATCACATACATACATACACTCACATTCAGATACACACATTGACAGAAACATAAACAGACATGTAGCCACATTACATACAACACACTTTCAGATACCCAGCAGTTCAAATTAGTCAAATTAGTCACATAATGATCTGTTTTAACTTTAGCACGCTCACTATTCTCTAACATTCTAAGAAAGAAAGTGGAAAACCAACCCATTGTATTGTCTACTCCATTTAAAAGACTTAAAAGTAGTAAGCACCAGACAGTGCTGCAGGCTTCAGTTGATTTTTACCTTTAATAGGTTTGATGCTGTGTTGGGAAGAACACTGGGAGGGTTTTTTGAAAGCTGTCTGTTTACTGGGACTTATAACTCCCACTCATGTTCCTGTCACACCTTTGAAATAAGGATGAGATGTCAGTGGGGATACTGTGAATGATTTATTGGGAGCTGTTTAATGTCTAGATGCCACTAGTTAGCTGTAGGCTTGGGTGTACCTGTTTTTTAGCCATGGCTTCTGGTTATGTTGGGAAACCCAAATAACTCAATAAACCTCAAGTAGGCCAAAGCAGGTACAGTACATTCACAGAATCATGCACACATTGTACATACACACATGTGCACGTGACTGACAGCCACACGCAGAGATACACAGGCAGGAGTACAGACACACATGCACGCAGATGAGGGAATCCACACCCTAGCAATCACCAACTTCTCATCTCTTACAAAGCACCAACATTTTAGCACAACTGCCATTTATATCATTTAATCCCTTATAGAATTGTAACTATCAGCAGATTATCTGAAATACTTGTACATTTCTGGGTCAGGCCTATTTTCTGTTTGATTCCTTCTTGTAACAGGTTGCATTTCATTCAGTATGTGTCTCTGGTCAGCCTCCACATGCAAAATAAACTAAAGCAAAACCACATTAGCCTCTCATATCTATAGCATATCACATTGGATCAGATCTACGTCCACACTGGATCAGAACCTTTTCCACACTGGCGCTAGGCTGCACCAGGCCCGGATCCATTTCTCATGCTGCTGCTGCTTCTGTCTTAGTACTCACGCCGTTTTCATAGAGAAGCATCTTTGGTATTCCCCAAGCAAAACTATCTCAAGGATTTGATTTTGTGATGGTACAAGTTTAGGGACTTATGGACTTTCCAGCTGTGTAGCAAATAGCTATGTACTTGTGTACATGGCTATGGTTATGGTTATTGTATTTAGCAGACGCTTTTGTTCAAAGAAAATGAAAATACATACAAACACACACACACACACACACACACACACACACACACACACACACACACACACACACACACACACACACACACACACACACACACACACACACACACACACACACACACACACAACCCACTGGCCTGCCTCCATCTTTTGATTTTTCACACACCCTGTCCCTCTCTTGCCCTCGCTCACAACACACACACACTCCTCTTTTCCTGCACACTGGAGCACTTTTCTTTGTTTGTGTGGACGCGATTAGCGTTTAGCCGAGAGCTGGGGAGCCAGCGGGCAAGCCCCCATGGAAACGGCTGTCCTCAGATATGCCTGATAGCAACGCTGCAGGGCCCATCTGGAGGCCGGCCACGCCAAGCAGGCCAGGGGGCGACGAGGAGAAGGAGAGCGACAGAAAGGAAGGGAGAGAGAGAAAGAGAAGGAAGGAGAGGGAGAGGAATAGAGGGAGGGAGTGGGGGGGGGGGGAAACAAATGCTGGCACCCCTCGCCGTTTGTTCTGTGGTTTTTGATGCAGGTGGGTCCAAGTGTGTGTTTTTCCTCCGAAATCAGCAAAGTCACCCGTGTGAAAATGGCTGGCCTGGCCTGCAGTGGGTGTGTGTGTGTGTGTGTGTTTGAGTGTTCGAGTGCCACAAAGCTTTTTTTTTATCATCTACCCTTTCATAGTGAATGACTTTGTGCATCTCACGATGATGCAGTGTTTACCAGCCTGTGATTATTTCACTCTTGGCACTTTTGGCGGTGTTGTTCATGCAGGGTGAAAAGAGAGAGAAAATAAATGATAACGCATGACAAAGTACATATGATATCGCTGTCATCAGCATCATCATCTAGCACAACCTCGGCAGTTCTCCACCGGTCCTAGAGACCTTGGTGTTGTAGTCTTATAGTCTTATTGTCGAGTCTTACTGTGTTGATACAGAGAGGGTTAAAGCGGAGCGAGAGGCGCAAACGTTCGACCATTTCCACGTTCTGTGTTCGCAAAGGGGAGGGGGGGCGAAATCCCCCTTTAAGCAGACCTAGACAGTAACGTTACATTCGAACTGAACTGCTTGCCAATCTGACAGAGATCGAAATCCCACTATGACGTCTTTACGACATGCCTCTTTAAGCAGACAGGAAATGTTCGAATTTTGCTTCCATAGAGATGCATTATGTTGCTCTATCTTGTCAGTAATGAAGGAACTTTGGTGGATATCTCTTTTCTATTGTCTTTCTCTTAAATGGAAACTGAAAACCGGTTATTTAAAACATATGTTATTGTTATTGTACAGTTTAATAAGCAGATTTACATTTAAATGCATGGCTCTGGGAGGATAAAAAGCAATGTCTTTTCCAAACCAAACCAGAAATGCAAAATGTTCAATTTGTGTCCAACACTTTTATTATATTTTAATTGGTTGAAATTGCTTCATAAATCAGACTGCTCAGGGTTGGGACTGCATTGCCAAAATGACGAATTTGTGGTGTAAGTGCTCACCAGTGAGCTGGAGGGGTCGACTCAACGCGCTCTGCTCTGCTCGGCACCGCTGAATTACTCTTCCGGCAGCACAACAATGCCAGGCGGGGGCTTCCTCTAGCGTCCCATGCAAACATTGTTAGGGAGCGATGCTGTGATATCTGCAGATGGTCAAATTCAGAGATTGCAATAGCGATGCTATGGTGGTGCTCTGACAGGAAACCATGGCTGTGAATATATACTCTATATAAATATACTAAAATGCGCTCATTTACCCACCTTCCTTTAAAAATGCTAGCTGTTTTGGCATCTTATGGCTCTCATTATTACATTGGCACCAGTGTTAGCATTGTTATTTGGCCGTCCCCTCAGTATCACATGCTAACACTTCTAGCATTGTTTAATCAGCCTATGGTATTGCGTGCTAGCAGTGTTAGCGTTGTGCTTTCCTTGTTTTGTGTGACCCTGTGTGTTAATGTGAGCACAGTCTGATGGGCTGGGAAGGGGGTGATTATGCCCTGTTGTTTCCTGTAGTTTCCCGTTGGCACAAGAATAGACATATTGAGTCCTGTGCAATAGCAGTGTGTGTGTGTGTGTGTGTGTGTGTGTGTGTGTGTGTGTGTGTGTGTGTGTGTGTGCCGACACGTCACTGATGATGTGACTCCTCCCATTTTCTTTGGCAGCCTTGTACTTCGCAGTTTGTATGACATCATTGCTCCCTCCCTCCCTCGTCTCTCTATCCCCCTCTTCTCTCTGTCACTCTCTCCCTCTATCTCTCTCTCCTCCTTCTCCATCTCATTCGGCCTTGCTGTCACCGGGTGCGTTCGAGATGGGCTTAGGTCTGTCTGCCTGCAGTGCAGCGGACTTAACGTCTAACATGATCTGCCGGTGGGGGCCGGGAGGAGCTAGAAAAGACAGTAGACAAGCCTGGGCAACTTTCCTCTTCCAGGGGCAGTCTGCTCTATTGCGCCGCACCTCACCTCACAGGAGATGGCACAGAGTTTTGTTCCTTACTGTTGTTTGCATTGGATACAGTTTAAATCCCCTCGTCCTTTCATGAAAAATTGAATTGAGTTCAATTGATTGAAATGACGATGTTGTTTTAGCCGTTGTGGCATACACTGTCAACAGGTCAGTATTAAAGTATTTAGATTCAGTTAAGTGTTTTCTCCACACAGCCTGTGCTACAGCATAAAATAGCAGTACCACTGTTGCAGAAATCACATACAAGGAGGTATCCCTTAGGTTATATTTTATAATCGCACATTCCAGCATAGGGAAGAACCATGAGAAACACCTTTCTATCATAGGAGATTCCAGCCAGTGAGGGTGACGTTTTGATGTCACACATTTCATGCAGATGAAAAATCCTGTTGTCTTTCTCCAAGGTTTTAACTACCATGTGATGTGGTGGTGATGTTTCAAAGCGCTGATTAAAGACAGGCAAAAGATGACTACCAACGTACATTGTGTTAAGTCCAGAATGCATTGGTTTAAGCCAGCGCTGTAAGCGCCGTGAGATGCAGGTCCATGCATTCATGGTCAACAGTGAACACATTAATTATGTGGTGATTGCATCCCTGGTTGTAACTTGTCCGCTTTATTCTCTCGCAGCAATGTTACACTCACCTACGTGCTCACTCTCGCATGGAAGGGCATACACACACACACACACATAAACACACACACACACACACACACACACACACACACACACACACACACACACACACACACACACATCCAGCCAGGACCAACATGCCTGTTGTGACTTTGCTCTGCCCTCCCAAATCTCACTCTCAGTCACACACTCTCACTTCTCCGGGATGATATTTGGGATGCAGAAGTGGTCTGCCAGATGGTAATGATGATGAAGAAGGTATGCGTGCAGGACTGCTGCTTGTCGTCTTTTTCAGAGCATCCCATCTCCTCAGAGGCCATATTTGGGTCCAGGCTTTTGCAGTCAGACAGCAGGAAGAGAGAGTGACATGGAAGGAAGCAAAAGGGGAAGGAGGGAGCTTGTCTGCCACAGATTTAGATGTACGACATCTGACACATTTCTACATTAACATCACTGTAAATAGCTTTTGACTTCGGAAAGAAATGACGTTCGGAAATCACAGTCAAATGGAATGCATGTCGTATATTATTGCAACATTATGCCTGGTATGATTTAAACTCAATCTGGATGTTTATGAAGTCATTTTGCTTGAGCAAAAAAAGGTACATGTCAAATCAGATAAGGTTGTTGCTGTACTCTCTCAGATTTTGATCAGTTTTGAAGTTTATCGTTTTAAATAGTATCGGAAAAGCCATGTTTGAAAATTATTATCTTGGAAAGTATTATTCACAGCCAGCCCAAACTTTGAAGGTTGGAATACAAACATGTTCCCTCTACGACTTAGCCACTAAACATTTGGATGGCATGCCCATTGATTTTCTATAAGACCCTAGGTTTGGGAAAAAGTGCCAAAAGAGGGACATTTAGGGTATTATGACATTGTTTTCTGTACCCATTTTATATCAGTCTTGGCTTAACCAATATTTGAGGTTCCCAAAGATAATGGGCATGAGTATATTAAGGATGAAAGAAGGGAAGATTGTGTTTTTCAGCCATTTCAAAAGGATTAAAATGGTATGTGGGGTAGCTAGTAGGAACAAGCTCTAATCTATTGGATGCATTGGCACTTTGTAGACCAAATTATCCTACATTGAGCTATTGCCACATAGATTTTCATGTTCCTGCTTGCTGCCCCACATACCATGTTAGTCCTATGAAAATTGCCAAAAAATGCAATCACGCCTGGTTTGATTCTTAATATCTTCATGTTTACATGTTGTGGAGACCTAAAATAATGGCACAGCATTACCATACCAGATATATAGTATACAGTATACAGTATACAACATACTGATTGATGGCGTGTGGGCACAAAAAGCTACTTTTTAATGCCCTCAATATTTCTCTTTCTGCACTTTGTTCTAAATAAATTCAATGGAAATTCAGCACAGATGTTTAATAGTCAAATCACACTGAGAACATATTTGTTTGAACAAAGTTTTTTTCAGGCTAGGGTACTGTTTAAGATATGAATGCTCAAGCAAAGCTTTAATAGCTAAAGAAAATGTGCAAATGCAGCAAAATCTGAAACTTTGTGGCAGCCATTTTCCAGGATTCTGTCTGATTTGACATAGAATAGCCGTCTTGAATAACATTACACTCTAAAGCTCAGCCTGGACGTTAGAGTCAAACGAGGGAAGCCAGGGGGGTCCAACAGCGCATGAGGTACCCACTGCTGAGTCACTATACCCTGATCACACGGGTCAGTGAGGGCCGACAAAAGATACGAGAGAGGAGAAGGGGCAAGCGAGAGGAGCGACAGAAGAGAGGAGTACGGTGGAGGAGAAGAGTGGCTGAGAGAAGAAGGGATGAGCTGAGGACATCAGACAGGAAGGGCCCAAGATGAGGATATGAGAGGAGACAGCTGGAGAAGAAAGGCGGTGAACGGAGAACAGCGCAGACAAGCAGAAAGGAGAGGAAAGTGGAGGAGAGAGGAGAGACGAGTGGAGAAGAGAGGAGGTGATGTGAGAGGAGAAAAGAGGAGGTCATGTGAGAGGAGTGTGAGTGGTGATGTGAGGAGAGGAGAGGAGAAGAGGAGGTGATGTGAGGAGAGGAGAGACGAGAGGAGAAGAGAGGACGTGATGTGAGAGTAGAGACGAGAGGAGAAGAGAGGAGGTGATGTGAGGATGTTAGAGGAGATGAGTGGAGAAGAGAGGAGGTGATGTGAGAGGAGAGGAGAGGAGAGATGAGAGGAGGTGATGTGAGGACGTTAGAGGAGATGAGATTAGTGGAGATGAGATGAGGTTTCTGTCCCCTAGACTGATATGCGCTCTGCTCTTGGCAGCTTAGTCAAGCCTCATAGTCACTGGATTTCAGTCATGCACAGGACACATTATGCAAATGCTCATTCATTCTCTCTCTCTCTCTCTCTCTCTCTCAATCTCTCCCACACACTCACACTATTTTGTTTACGCATCAGTGACTCTGAAAAAGAAATGTAGAGATCAAATCTAAAAGACCCTCCTAGAGTGGATGTGCTTGGGTTTGGAAAAAAGCAGTTTCTCTCTTTCTTTCTCTCTCTCTCTCTCTCTCTCTCTCTCTCTCTCTCTCTCTCTCTGTGTGACTGTGTATGTGTGTTTCTGTATGTTTGTGTTTGAGTGTGTGTATATAAACAATGAAAATTACACCACATCCAAACAAATCCTCCAGTGTTTTGGTGTTTCGTCTTATCTTAAGAAAAGTGTAGTGATCAGCTTTGACATTGTCATGATTTATGTGTGTGGTGTGTTTGCTGTGGGTGTGTACGGACTACGGAGGTATTTGTTTTATTTGTATTGCACATTTGTGACCATTCATAGCGAAATCAGTCGTTTTGCGCACAACGTTATTTTGAGAAAATCAACAATAACAAACTTCCGGGTTAAAATGTTGAATTTCACGTTTTCGCCTAATTCGACTGTATACAGTCTACAGTTTCATATCGTGAACGCATTTCACGGAAAAACATACGTTTTGACTGTTAAACCCGGCGAAGATTCAACACATTTGCGGTCATTCCCGTTGTGCACGCGCCGCTTAAAAAGGTGATTTCTCCTCTTCTGGCATATCCTGACAGGAGAACCATGTCAACTTTGGATGCTGTTATCTTAGCGATAGTTTGTGTAATACCCTCGATATACATATCGTTGGAAAGCTTAGTTTATGGCCGTTCACGTGAGCACAATAACTAAATTAATTTTACCGAAACGACTGGTTCCGCTTTACAGGGTCACATTTTTCATGCACTTAACACGTTGAAAATGAAAACATAGCAAACAATAATAATTTAGAAAAATCTTTATGTTAAGTTAGTAAGTCCATTGCTTAAACCTAACCAGCAGTAAAATGCCATTGGGCGATGACTGAATAATTCTATTCACTTACTAATTGTTTTAGGTTTAACTGAAGGGTCGCTCCACAAAAAAGCTGTGACACTGTTCTGATATGATATTTCAGATTAAGAAAGACAGAAAGAGATGCTGTGTGTGTGTGTGTGTGTGTGTGTGTGTGTGTGTGTGTGTGTGTGTGTGTGTGTGTGTGTGTGAGTGTGTGTACGTGTGCGTGCATGCGTTTGCGTGTGTCCTTCATTCAACTAATGTTGGCTGAGTCATGTCTTTCCAATTGATTTTCCTCACAGAGCACACTGAATCGAAACCATTTGGACAATATTGTCTAATCACTTCACACTTAGTGCCAATTCTGTCTCTGTAATGGACACCCTGTAGCTTAGCGCCAAAAGCTAGTAATGTATGACCTCCATAGGGCAGAACCAGACACAGCTACGGCAAGGCTAGTCTGGGTGATGTGTCAGCATCCGGATCAGGATCTCTTCTTTTGCATATTTAAAGCTTTGCAGCTAATATCTCACACTTGTATGCATTGCATGTGGAAGGCAGAGTGTGTTGTTTTCCATTCCAGGGTGTGTGTGTGTGTGTGTGTGTGTGTGTGTGTGTGTGTGTGTGTGTGTGGAGTTAGGACCTCCGAATAGCTTGCGTGTGCATTGTGGCATCAAGGCCCTGATGTTTTGCAGATGCAACATCTAGAGTTTCAATTCTCTGTGTGCTGCGTGCTGACCTCAGCAAAGTAACCAGGATAAAAAACAAAAAACAAAACAAACACTCTCACCATGGTCATATTGACATGGCACCCGCAGCAATTACGTAACAGCCCTGGCCAGCCACTATTTCTTATCACTTCAAGGCCTTTATCAGCAGACAGCGTGCAGTTGACGCAGAAGTGTCAAAGTGGAGCGGTCACTAAAAGGAATGCTAATGGGACCCTGGGCTCATTAGAAGGTGCTAGACGTCCCGTTACAGTAATAGATCTACGGTACCGTAATTTCCCGACTATTAGCCGCAGCTTATACATTGATTTTTGCTAAATTTCTTCAGCTATGAGGTTAATACATGAGGGCAGTTAATATGGTTTTGTTTCTTTTAACTTGCATAAAACACTGTCCTGCGGCTTATACACAATGCGGCTTATATGCAGCAAACCCCTATAGAAGCCTGATACAAAATGCTTGTGATTTAGAGGGTTTTGCATCTGAACTCTTCATTCTGTATATTGCTGCTTCATTGAGCTAAGACGCTGTGTGTCGATGTGAGTGTGTGTGGATGTGTATACGTGTGACTGCGTGTTTGCACCACGCACAAATGGATGCATGTTTGTAAATGAGCGAGTGTGTGTGTGTGTGTGTGTGTGTGTGTGTGTGAGTACATGCGTGCCAGTGTGTGTGATTGCTAATATGTAAAGGGTGTTGAGGCTTCAGCTTGTCCCCAGCTGACCCCATGTGACCCCAGTGTGTGTGTGCGTGTGTGTGTGTGTGTGTGTGAGTACATGCATGCCAGTGTGTGTGCACGCCTATATGTAAAGGGCGTAGAGGCTTCAGCTTGTCCCCAGTTGACCCCACGTGACCCCTACAGCTCAGGGATGTTCTCTCTTCACTCACTGGTCTAGAGCCTGTAACTGAAGGGTCACTGTGACACTGCTCTCATAAGATATTTAAGAGACAGACAGAGAGACAGACAGGGAGATAGATGTCGTCTAGAGAAACTATGGACGAAAGTATGAAGCTTGGACAGTTAATGTTTGAGTGAGTGAGAGAGAGGGTGGAAAGAGGGAGAGAGAGAAGTAGGGGAGGCAGAGAGAAAGAGAGAGTAGAGCGACCGTTTGAAAACAGGAAGCAGCTCCTCAGCCTCCTGCAGTAAACACACCCAGCAGTGTATGGCTGTGGCATCTCCACCTATGACCCTGCCGGTGCTCCCATTAAACAACACACACACACACACACACACACACACACACACACACACACACACACACACACACACACACACACACACACACACACACACACACACACACACACACACACACTCAGCCACACAACACAGACCCACACCCTTAAGACTAATCTGCACCAGAACCGTTTTTGAAGCGTTTTTCAATCCGTCTGACATCCGTCTATTGTTACAGATAGAATTCCTTTGGATCAATGCAGCAATTGGCAGCACTTTGTGTGCTTTTAAAAGCGTGAGTGAGGTGTGCACGTAGAAAGCACATTGTTGTATCACGTCAGAGGGAGGCAGTGGAAACTGATTCATGTACTTTTCACTCACACACCAGCGTCTTGGTGGTGCTGTACTCCCAACGAGTGACTCACCAGCAGTGTGCTCCAACTGTTAAGCGGACTCTTATAAGAGAGACGCACACACACATACACACACACACACACACACACACACACACACACACACACACACACACACACACACACACACACACACACACACACACACACACACACACACACACAGTGTGGCAGTGGTTTCATTTTTACTCAGGGCAACGTTGTATTAGACTTTATTGAACACCAGGAGCGTTTCTGAAACAAGGACTCTGGGTTTGGTGTCCGTGTGAAGATGTCACAGGCGTTCATGTCCATGCTGCTTGATTAGTCATGATTCAGCTCAGTTAGACGCTCTTTCTCTCTCTCTCTCTCTCCCCTCTCTTTCTCTGAGTGTGTCTCTGTGTGTGTGTGTGTTGACTCTGGGTCACACCACAGAGACAGGCCCTCTTTGCCAGAGGTGAGGGCTGTGTTGGGGTCATTGTGGAGGCCTCTGCCTTGAGCGGGGTGTTTTAGCACCGAGCCGGAGCCTTTCAGAGAGCACAGCGACTCTTTTGGGACGCGGTGCTCGCTCGCCCGCCCGCCCGCCTGCGCTGAATGGAGGCCCTCTCTCACAAAGTCTTTTCATTCGGCGTGATAGAGGGAGCTGTGTGTGCCAGTGGTGCAGAATTGAAAATTGGAGCATAGTGTAGTGTGTGAGAGAGTGTCTCTCTCTCTCTCTCTCTCTCTCTCTCTCTCTCTCTCTCTGTGTGTGTGTGTGTCTTTTTTTATTCATGGTGATGTGTGTGGCAATGGTGCAGAATTAAAAGTGGAGCATAGTGTGTGTGTGTGTGTGTGTGTGTGTGTGTGTGTGTGTGTCTGTGTGTTTTGTCTTTTTTATTCATGGAGAGAATTGTGTGTGCCAGTGGTGAAGAACTGAAAGTGGAGCATAGTGTGTGTGTGTGTGTGTGTGTGTGTGTGTGTGTGTGTAATGTGTGTGTGTCTGTAGAAGAGAGAGGGAGAACTCCTTAGGCTTTGTGCCAGAGACTCAGTGAGTGTGTGATTGAGGTCAGGTTCGTTGCAATGAAACACACACTCACACACACATACACACAGACAGACACACACATACAGTACACACACTTGTGGCATGCGTTGCACTAAAGAATTTAGTGCAGTTTTGTCTAGAAACAACACATGCACAAAGATACACACACACACACACACACACACACACACACACACACACACACATACACACACACACACACACACACATGCATACCCATTAAGACATGTCCATACACAGAGACAGTTGCACAGTACGTGCTGCACATTCAGTCTTTCAGTTTCGCACAGGTCCTCATCTGCTCTTTCTGATGTCTTTGATATGAGGTATGCATATTGCGTGTGTGTGTGTGTGTGTGTGTGTGTGTGTGTGTGTGTGTGTGTGTGTGTGTGTGTGTACAGTACAGTATGTGCAAATACACAAATACATGTTTTTGACTGTGTATATACTGTGCAAATGCATGCATGTGTTTGACTCTGTGTGTGTGGTGTGTGTGTGTGTGTGTGTGTGTGTGTGTGTGTGTGTGTGTGTGTGTGTGTGTGTGTGTGTGTGTGTGTGTGTATGTGTATGTGTGTCAGGGGAATCGTGGGCCAGGTCAGAACTGGGTGGGTAATTCAGTGCATACCGTCCCATCAGCTGGGAGCAAATTGCTGCCGTCATTTATAGCTGTGGCCTTGTGTTCCTGCATGTCTGCCCAGCAACTCTCAACACTCAGCACACTCAATCACACACACACACACACACACACACACACACACACACACACACACACACACACACAACACACACACACACACACACACACACACACACACACACACACACACACACACACACACACACACACACACACACACACACACACACACACACACACACACATAGGGAGAGACAATACTCTGCATAAAATGATGCACTACTCTAACACACTGCTTTCCTAAATATCTAATTAATGCAATATTATTAACCATGACTATTTGTCTACATTTTAAACGACAAAATTATATTTCAGATTAAAGATGCTTACAGTATTGTGTCATTTATGATGTATTTGAATAAATTCTTCCTTTTAATATATGTTTTGATAAAGATAAATAAATACTAAAGATAAATCACTTGTCATGGTAAAGATAAATCAGTTATTATGCATCTATATGCATGGGTGCGTTAGGGGTGCCTAGCGGCTGGCAGTAGGCTGATAGAGAGGGACGCTGCGTAGGACCTGTAGCGCAGCCTGAAGTCACACAGGTGTGTGACGTGGTGTGTAGCGCTTGTGTATGAGATTTCTGACTGCTGGCCTTACAGGATGCCAGGATGCTTCAGACCTCAAACCTGTGGGAGGATTCGCGCTTGTAAGCTGCGGAGTTGTAGGGAGCCACGTCCTTGTGTTGTTTTGAGTTTCTACCCTCCCTGACTTGAGATGTTGGCTTACTGTATGTATAAATGTGTGTGTTTGTGTGAGTGTGTGTGTGTGTGTGTGTGTGGTATACCTCCGCTAATGCCGTGTGTCCTTCCTCAGGTGCTGCGTGTCCCCCGATGGCCAAAGCAGGGAAAATGTGGAGCAGCCTGCGCAGCCGCTGCCACACCTTCCTCCACCTGGACGGGCCCTGCGAGGTGATGGACGTGGCCCCCTGCGGGGTGGACCTGGCCCGGGCCGGCTGCTCAGGCGAGGCCCAGGCTTTCCGGGCCTCCAGCCCCCCGCGGAGCCTCTCGCCCCTCGGGCCGCTGGTGGTGCCCCGGCGGGGCCACAACTGCGCCACGGACGGCCCCCAGATCCTGGAGATCACGCTGGACCGGGACGGCGAGGAGGACGCGGTGCGGCGGGGGCCCGGCGGGGTGACCCTCGGCCGGCGGGACTCGTACTCGCGCCACGCGCCCTGGGGCGGCAAGAAGAAGCACTCATGCTCCACCAAGACCCAGAGCTCGCTGGAGGCCGAGCGGAGGGGGGGGCGCGCGTCGCGGGCGGCCGGGAGGAGGGAGAGGCGCTACGCCGTCAGCTCCATCCAGGAGATCGCTGAGCCCGGAGGCGGGGGAGGAGGAGGAGGTGGAGGAGGAGGAGGTGGAGGAGGAGGGGGGGATAGGGGGTCAGGAGGAGGAGTGGCGGGCCGCAGTTTGAGCGCCCGGTCACTGCGCCAGCGTCTCCGGGACACCATGGGCCTGTGCCTGCCGCTGTCGCCGCGCCGACGCTCGCGGTCCACCTCGGCCAAGCCGGCCTCGTGCTCGCTGGCCTTCTCCACCGTGTCGTCGTCTTCCTCGTCCTCGTCCTCCTCGTCGTCCTCCTCGTCGGCCGGCTCGTCCTGCTCGTCCTCCTCCAAGCGCAAGATCCACCTGACCGAGCTCATGCTGGAGACGTGCCCCTTCCCGCCGGGCTCGGACCTGGCCAACAAGTGGCACCTGATCAAGCAGCACACGGCGCCGGTCAGCCTGCAGGCGTCCGGCGCGCTGCTGACCGCCGACCCCTCCGAGGTCGCCGCCGCCGCCGCCGCCGGACACGGCGCGCCCGAGGACGAGGAGGAGCGCATGCGCGAGCGCCGGCGAATCAGCATCGAGGAGGGAGTCGACCCGCCTCCCAACGCTCAGATCCACACCCTGGAGGCGGGGCTCCCCCCGAGCTCCTCCTCCTCTTCCTCCATATATAAACTGGGACCAAAGATGGCGTCGTCGGCGTCCGGCGGCGGGTCCAACGCCGGCGGCCCGGGCGAGTGCGCGGGAGTGACCGCCGAGGTGGTGTCGGGGGTGCGGGGGAACCTGAGCGGGATGGTCACGTCGGGCAGCGTCCTGGGCGGCCTGGTGGCCCAAGCCCTGTCCGGCCTGTCCACCTCGTCCTCGTTCTCCCACCCCCCCGCCTCGGAGGACTGCGACTCGGAGGAGGACTCCACCACGCTGTGCCTGCAGGCGCGCCGGCCCAAGCAGAGGCACGCGTCCGGCGACGGTCACTCGTCGCGGCAGGGCGCCGGTGGCTCGGGCTCGGGCGCCGGGGGCTCGTCCAGCAGCAGCAGCAGCAGCAGCGGCGGACCCTGGAAGGTCCACACGCAGATCGACTACATCCACTGCCTGGTGCCGGACCTGCTGCGCATCGCGGCGCTGCCGTGCTACTGGGGCGTGATGGACCGCTACCAGGCCGAGGCGCTGCTGGACGGCCGGCCCGAGGGCACCTTCCTGCTGCGCGACTCGGCCCAGGAGGACTACCTGTTCTCCGTCAGCTTCCGCCGCTACAACCGCTCGCTGCACGCGCGCATCGAGCAGTGGAACCACAACTTCAGCTTCGACGCGCACGACCCGTGCGTCTTCCACGCGTCCACCGTCACGGGCCTGCTCGAGCACTACAAGGACCCGTCGGCGTGCATGTTCTTCGAGCCGCTGCTCACCGCGCCGCTCCACCGCACCTTCCCCTTCGGGCTCCAGAGCCTGGCGCGCGCCGCCATATGCCAGCGGGTCTCCTACGACGGCATCGCCGCCCTGCCGCTGCCCCCCGCGCTGCAGGACTTCCTCAAGGAGTATCACTACAAGCAGAAAGTCCGCGTGCGCTGGCTGGAGAGAGAGCTGCCCATCAGGGGCAAATAAGAGGGGGGCAAGAGGGGGGGGGGCAGATTTGTGGATGGGTGGTGGGGACACGGGGGGGGCTAGACAGAATCTCTGAACCCTCTTCGGGTGAGGAGGGGTGGGGGTTGTGAGCCGGGGGGGCATTAATGGATCCAGGGTCTGGGGTTGGGATCTTGGGTGTGATTGTGAGGCTCGGATTTCAGGACCTTCGCTCTGGGTCCCAAAATGGACGGTGATGGGGAGAGAAGGGGGATATAAGGTGAAGCCAGAGAACTGTGTCATAACTCTCCCCACCTTCCAGACACAAACGCACACACACACACACACACACACACACACACACGTAAAGACACACCCCGCCCCAGGAACAGAAGGGTCACCTGCCGGCTTCACGTGTGTGCGTTACCAAGAGACATGTTAAAAGGACATGCAAACAGAACTCAAGCAAACCTCTTTGTGTCTCCTGTATTTTAATCATAACTCAGTCACATGGAACACACTCAGTGTATGGGTGGACTCACACACACTGCCTCCAGTAACAACTATGTTCTTTTTTTTATTTTGTTTATCATGTTTGATTTTTTTTTAGCTGTTTATCTGGTTTTTTTGTTTTATTTTTTTTTCCAGAAAAGGCAGAACCCGGTCTTTTACTTCATTCTTTTTTTGTAAGACAATAACTCGTATGTGTTTTCTCTCAGTTTCTTCTTTCTCTCTCTTTCTTTCTGCACTCCCCATTTTTGCCTATCTGCCAAAATGTCTGAAAGCATCGCTCTGTCGCTTTGATCGTGTGACAAACGGCCACGCCCGTCATTCCCGTGCTGTCCATCATGTGGCTTAGCCAATCAGCTTTGTCGTCTGCAAGCTGATGACACGCCTTCTAAAGGACAGCCTGCACTAGTAGACAAGCTGTCTGTGAATAGTGGACACTTCTGGCCTGGACGAGACTTATTAGATACAGCATGACTAGTAGCTCACACATCTAGGACTTAGGCTGAGTTAGTGGTGGGGAGGGTTAAGGTTCCCAGTGTGCAATGGAATCCAGCACCTGTTCTGTTCTAGACTAGTGGTACTAGTTTGAGTACTAATCCAGAGAGGGATTAGGTCCATGTTGGAGATTAAGACCTGGCTTTGTTCTCAAAGCACAAAGCCCCTGTCAAACAGCGTGGCTTACGGTCAAATGGGCGGCTGTTTTTTTTTTTTTTTTTTGTACTGACCCGGACTCTGCATCAGCCATAGTGGACCTGACCTGGTGGTCAGCTGATGGTGAAGAGTCCAGTCAGCTGATGAGGATTCCAGTCAATTGTTCCTCTTTACAGTGTTACTGATGCGGTTGTTGCTCACTGGCTAAGCCAGTAGGTGTAGGTTTGCGCTCAATTTCAGGTAGAGGTGTCTCTGTGGCTCTAAGACTGAACACTTAGGGAGCTAGAAGGAGGAGCATAGCGGTGCCTCCGTGACCACTTCCTGTTGATTTTTTCTGACTAGAAAGTTGACATGTGTCAGTCGGCATGGTAACGGCTGTGCAGGAGGACATGATCAGTGCAAGTGCACCAGGCAGGGATGGAGTGCTGTTTTTTTTTTTTTGCTCTGCATGATTTCCAGCGCTTCACAGCGACCACTGGGGCTTCAAAGCACAAACAGGTTATTCTGCCACATACTCACACACACAAGCCGAGTGCATTTACACCAGAGCAGCCGCCTGGTCTCAGTCTCAGTAGGTTTTTGGTAGGCCATCAGAGGCTCTCTTCCACACAATTCAGATGTGCCTGTGTTATGTCAGGTTACACACACACACACACACACACAGAGACATACTTAGACACACACCAGTGTGGTTTTTGGATACAGCAGATGGAGAAGTCTTCCTGAACAATTTCATTTTTACTCACCCATACACACACACACGCGCGCGCTTCCATACCGGCCTTTTGTCTGAAGAGAAAAAAAAAAAACTTGCTAACACCATCTCTCTGGACACTTACGCAAGTGTGTTTCTGATAGAAAGCATTCAGACAGCGTCTTCTGCAGCGTGACAGCCACTCTGTGTGTGTACGCTCCACTTATTCATAAGCAACCTCATCTAATACACATTTCAAGGCCATGGCAGGCCACAAAGACATGCTCTCAGTTACGTCTCATTCATAACCAGCATATCACCCCCCTTTTCCGTTAACGGGGACTTTGGTCCCCATCACTAACCCACATCAGTATCAGGGGTGCATGGTCCCCCGACCCGTATCCTCCCAAACCCCACCCCCCTTTATGTAACCGTAATGCACTAGTCCACGAGAGAAGAGAGACAAGAGAATATTGAGCACTGTTAAACAAAGGATGATGACTAGGTGAAATAAAGATGCAGCCAACATTTATATCAAATGTACCTATTTTAAGAAAGCATATACATGCAGTATATATAGATATGTGTGTGTGTGTGTGTGTGTGTAATTATGTAAGTCTAAAGGAGTATTTTTGGTAAAGAGAAGTGAAATGAACAACTTGAATTCTGTTGGGTTGGAAAGAACCACCACAGAGGATGGAGGGGGCATTTTATGAATACTCAATGTGAACGACATTGACTTTGATAAATTTAGTATCTCAAAGAGAGGTGATCGAATCGCCCATGACAAACTGTCAGGCTGTCAAGGCAACACTTTAATGTGGTGTGTCGTTGAGCACGTGTGAATGTGGGTGTTGTTGAGACCAAAGTTGGACTAGCGGGCGTACCCGGTCATTTGTGTGGAAGGACCCAGGTTTATCAGCATACATCTCCTCATATCTCTTTGAGCTATACGGGCTAGCAGCAGCAAATCATCAGATCCAACTTTTCAAAAGTATCCATTTGCCTCAGTGGCTGTCAGTCAACTGGCTAGTTTGCACTGATTGGTCAGCAAATTGCTCAGGAAGCTAGTGTATCCAATAGGCACAAGCCACACCAAGGTTTTGTCCCTCCTTTTGTCCTGCTCTTCCTCCAACCCCATGGACTCGTTTGACAGACATCAGCGCTGCCCTTTTGAATGCCATGAACTTGCTGACTCTGTTGTGTCTCAACAGCAGTTAGTCCAACCCAGTTGTGTTTATTTATGTTGTGCCATTCACAGGGAAGATTTGTCTCAAGGCACATTGAAGAACCCAAGGCTTGAACCTCCTAGAGCGAGTAGAAGGTCGGCGTTCATAATGACCGCCACAAGGCCAAGACTGACATTCGTGATTTCGGGCCTTAGACTTGAAAGCGCTTTGCACTCACCAGCATATAGCAGCGGCCTCCCGACCGCATGTGGCCCCAAGACTGGAGTCCGATTCGGCCCAGATTCGGCCTGGATGTGGGGCCAGAGAGTGACTCAAGAGTGTGCTATTATCTGATCCGTATACTGTCCTCAGCTCTGGCTTGAATAGGAGATGTTAGCGGTGCACTCACAGGCATCAGGCCTGGCGCAGCTAACGGCTATGGCTACTAGGCAGTGAGCGCTGCCAGAGAGCAGCAGACGCTGGGCCAGAGGTGGCCCAGAGCCGGTTCCGCAGTCGCCTGCTTACAAACACACCAGCTTGTTATATAACAGTTCCAATCCACTGCATACGCTTTGCACTCTGAACCTCTGCCTAGCAGTGTCACCAAATGCATCTGTATCTGTGAGTGAGTGAGTGAGTGAGTGTGTGTGTGTGTGTGTGTGTCTCAGTGCATTTCCATGGCTGAGTCATCATGGAGTTTTAGAGAGAGAGCGGAGTCTGGCATTAGAGCAGCATATTGACGTGCACCCCTGTGCTTTTACGGCTCCAAAACATATTCATTATACACCACGGGGCGCATTGTAAGAGGTCAAATATGCTCCGTCTGCCTCTCTCTCCTGCCTCTCTCTCTCTCACACACACACACACATACAGTACACATACACATACACACACTCGCGTGTACGCATCTGTTCAGTGTGTGTGAGAGAGAGAGAGAGAGAGAGAGAGAGAGACACTCTTGGCACTTTGCCATCATTCCCTGCCCTACCCCTGGTGTTAATTGCAGGCAATATTTATCCCTCCGGGGGCTAAATTTACTGGTTGGTAAAAGGGCCTGTGCTCTGAACTACAGTACTCAGATTTGGGAGGGGGGCTAGTGGAGAGAGAGAGAGAGAATGTTCCCCCTCTCTTTTGCTCTTGTTCATTTTCATCTCACCACTTCCTCTACTTCCTGTGGAGGAACAGCACGAGAGAGAGAGAGAGAGACGTGTTGTTTTGTGCAGGAGCAGTTGCCAGCACCCCCCCCCCTCCCCCGTGTACACACATGCGCACACACATGCACACATTATGGGGCACTGGGAAATGGACAGTATTAGCTGTTGGTTAGATTCGTTGTGTGTGTGTGTGCACAAGGTGGAGCTCAGTGAAAATGACAGCAGTTACAGTCTCTGAGCCCGGGTGAAAATGTTCTTGGGTCCTGCATGTGTGTTGTGTGTGTGGGAAGTGTCAGACAGATGAGTGTGTGTGTGTGTGTGTGTGGCAGTGGGGCCGTCCCAGAGAGGAATACTGGTACTTGAGTGTGCTGTGAGGGGTGTACTCCTCTGCCCTGATCTCTGCTTCCCTCTCATCTTCTCATCCCCCTTTCTCTCTCTTCTTCCCCCCTTCTCATCCCTCTCTCCTTCTCATCCCTTGTCTCTTCACACTCCTATGAACAGCACCTCATCAGCATCCCTCCATCAGTGACAAACTAAGCATCTCTCCACAATCCCAGGCAGGGTTTGTCCGCCCATATCAGAAGTCCAAATAGCCTGCTTCTCTCTTAATACACACACACACACACACACACACACACACTCAAATGGGTCGGATAGCAGAGTGTGTTATCTCTCTTATCTCAGTCATGTGGTTCACTCAGAGCGAGCTCACAGGTGATCTACACAGACATAAATACAGGTGATCAAGAGGAAGCATTTGGCTACCTGTGAATTAGAAAGAGCAATAGCAGCAACACTTTCCACAGGTGTGTTAGGGAGGTGGGGGAGGTGCTTGGTGTGGATGCCTGCTCCGCTGTGTGTGTCTTAGGCACAGTATCTGGGATGAGCGCACAGCCTCTCTCTCTCTCTCTCTCTCTCTCTCTCTCTCTCTCTCTGCGTGATGCAGAAGGACTCAACGCCCTCTCCTTTGTTTGAAATGGAGAGTGAGCACATCAACCCATGCCCCATCACCCTCAGACACACGCACGCACACACACACACACATGCAACACACACGCCCTCGGCCGTAAGTTGAACCCATCAGTTCAAAGGCGCAAGCGTGTCAGAGTTGGAGCGTTGTGAAGAAACTGGTGTACCATTGTCCTTTAGGCCCTTTTTCTTGAACAAAAAGTATGCAAAAAAAAGAGCAATGCTAAAACATGCATATGTAAATATATATACAAATATATTATTTTTGTTTCTGAATATTTATCTTCCCTGATTATGCAAACAGAGCTTGATGTAACCATGGTTACACCCCTGAGTGTCACTTTATTGTGGTGTGACCATGTGCAGTCTCCCCAGTGTGGACCTACGTACACACGTGCACACACACACACACACACACACACACACACACACAGAGCAGTGAGGAGGTGATGACAATTTGACAATGATGAGGAATAATGGATGTCAGCGCTCATGGAGTTCAGCTGAGTCGTCATCCAATCCCTTTGCACGCACACACACACACACACACACACACACACACACACACACATCCTTGGCAAGACAGCCCTCTCCAGTATGACCAATCACAAGGACCCTTACTGCCACGGGCAAGATCAGCTCATGTCAGACTAATGTCATTTCATGCACACACACACACACACACACTCCTTGCTCTCTCCTTCGGTCACTCTATCCTTGCTTTTTTGTCTTCCACTTTTAGTTGCGGCTGTCAGGATTAGGTGTTTGGAAAGATGATCATTATCACATTTTCACTGTCTGCATTCTGTTTCACTTCTTCCTCTCACCATATGTCACCTTGGTTTATTTCTCTCTCTCTCTTCTCTCTTCTCTGGTGTAACGTTTTTAATAAAGAGCCAATCAACGCGACACATGTAGCTATCTCTCTCGGTGCTTTAGCCTACGCTTCATTGTCTTAATATTCCAAAATAAAGAAAAATGGTTCAATGTATTCCAGTCATCTGTGGCATGGGTCTTTCCAGAAGCTCACGTTAACACTCTTTTTTTTGTGAAGGATGTATGTCATTGTTCTGTTGTTTGTGCTGTTAAACAGTTCTGTTAAGTAAAGAATACCCAGTTTTTTGTCTCAAGATCTCAAATCTAACACAGTTCTAACAGAAAAAAAAGATTTTTTTAATATTAAAAAAATAAAGCTTTGAAATGAATGTATTTTGTTTTGCGAGCATGTTCTAGTCAAGTGTGAGAGCAAACCTGTTTAAGCCAGGCAAGCCAAGCCAGGAGAAAATATTTGAAAGCAGTCTCACTGACTGACCTGAGTATGCTCACCTGAGTTCTTTCATTTTATGGTCTTGATTTGAAGGAATCTTCAGTTGGCCTCAGTGGGGTGTTAAAAAAAAAAGTCCTCGCTATATAAATTTGGATGAATCCTGCATGAAATGACCTCATGTGTATTTAATGAATGTGCACAGTGAGCAAGGGCTGAACATGGGCCAGTCTGACACCCTTCCTCGCTCCGCTCTTTAGTTCCCACACACACACACACACACACACACACATGGACACACACACACACACACACACACACACACACACACACAAACACACAGACACAGACACAGACACACACACACACACACACACACACACACACACACAAACACACACATACCCACACTCACTCACAGACACACAGACAAACACACATACCCACAGACACACACACACGCTCTTTAGTTTACTTCTCTCCCTCCCACCTTCTCGCCCTCCCATTCCTCTTCCTCTGCAGTCAGACCTTAAAAATAAGCGCCGAGGTCTATTTTGGAGGAATGCGGCGAGAACAGGAGTTGAGTTGGCAGGCGCGCGCTGTGTTCCTTCACACCACATCAAGCGTGGCTTAAATATCAGCGCCGGGCCCCTGCACCCGGAGCGCTGCGGAGCGCCCAGGCCCGGTCAGGCCCCAGCGCGGCTGAGGTGGAGCTCTGTGCGGCCTCGGCACAGGTGAATCCAAACAAACACAGGTGCGCGCAGATCTCGCCCCGGGTGAAGGGGTGTGTGTGTGTGGGGGGGGGGGGGGGTGAATGTGAGAGTACAGAGAAGCACAGAAGTCTGGGATTTCACCGAAAGGCAATGAGTTGAAGGAGCAGAATATTGCCTTTGTCCTGGGTCATAAGGAAAGGGGAAAAAGCAGTACCGAATCCGAAAGCTCGTATCTTGGTAACATAAACACGTACGAATGTTTTATAGAGCAGTGATTGATTGTCAAGTAACGGATCTTACTGGTATGTTCCAGGGGAATTTAACCTGAAGCTCACAACCTGAGCTCACAAGCTCACATCACATCACATGTGTGTCTGCGTGGATGTACGTATGTGCATGTGTGTGTGTGTGTGCACGTGAATGTGTGTGTGTCTGACAAGATGCCTGACTGCCTAGTTAACCTCCAGGTGTGAATTCATGGTGTCCATTTGCCATTTGCCACAGCCTTGGGTATCACTGCCTATTTTTGTGCAGTGCAGGACTTCATCTGTGAGATCAACATCCTGAGTAGTGTTAATAGTATCTCACTGAAGACTTAACCCTGCTTTTAATCATGACACATCATGACCCTACAATCCGTGTGTGTCGGTGTGTGTGTGGTGTATGTGTGTGTCGGAGTGTGTGTGTGTGTGTGTGTGTGTGTGTGTGTGTGTGTGTCCTGTGTGCACACGTTGAGCAGCGTTGATAACTGACTGTGTATTCCAGGAAGACATCTTCAGCATTCCTGCCTGGTCCTAAGGTCTGGGAATGAGCTCGGGAATGAGTGTCCTTTAGAGTGATAATAGCAGTAGCAGAAGCTCCTGTCATCTCTTTAATTTATAGACCTCTCTCACTGCATGTGACGAGGACTTGGAAGCAGCAGGGACTGATACTGTTAATGAAATGGAAAAATTCCGTTGGCTTCATGAAGTGAAGTTGTAGTGGGAACTCCCAGGTGAAGGGCTCTCTGAGGAGGGCTTGGTCAATGGTGCTTCACATAACCTTGAACCAGTTGGGATTGTGTAACACCTTGTCCTAAACTGGATCCAAGACTGTCAATGTGGTCTGTCTACACTGAATCCGTTAAATATGCCATTGTGTTGCGTCACGAGGTTCCATATTTCTCATTCAGAATAGCAGAGCAATGCGAGCGACAAAAAGAAAATAGAAGCAGGGCGTCCGACAAAAGTTCTCTCAAAAACATCGCGTTGTGTCGCGCTGCTCTCGTCGCATCAGTCAGGACACTCCAATTGAAAACAATGCAATTAAACTGGTTAGGACAAGGTGTAAGTTGTGTAGAAAGAGTCTGATTAAAAAAAAAAACAACAACAGGGCAAAGTAAGCTTTTGAAATCACAGCATCAATCAGTAAGCACCAACATTCGATAAGGTCTCTTAATTTCTATATGAAGAAACTCTATTTATTTATGTTTTTGAATGACTAAAACAGAGACTAGATGCATGTCTTAATCTTTACGAAGTACACATCTGAATGAAACAGAATTTTTTTTTAATACTTGAGGTACTTAATTGAGACTCGCTATAGTTTGCTTCTGTCCACATGATATCTATGGGATAGCTGTGTTCTCCCCCTCCAGGCAGTGTTGGGCTTCAGGCCCTGGGAGGGAGGATCAGGATGCTGTGTTGGGCTTCAGGACCTGGCAGGGGATGTGAGTCTGGATACTGTTTGGGCATCAGGATCTGTGATGGGGAAGGGGTCGATGCTGTGTTGGGCTTCGGGATCTGGGGTGAGTGGGTAAGTGGGGGTGTTTTGAGGGGGCGGGGGGGGTCTTGATGCTGTGTCGATCTTCATGATCTGGGGGGGGGGGGGGGGGGGGTGGTTCTGGATGCTGTGTTGGGCCTCAGGGTCTGGGAGGGGGCCGTCTGGATGCTGTGCAGGGCTTGAGGGCCCGGGAGTGAGGGAGAGTCTGGATGTGCAGACAGGATGCTGCTGGCCCAGGAGGAGCCGCTTTGAAAGGAAGTATAAATAGCATATGGGTTATCAGTTTCAAGCCAGAAACCCAGTGCTGTTGAATAATTTAAGGATTTCATGCAGAGAGAGAGAGAGAGGGAATATGAAAGAAAGGCAGAAAGAGAGGGAGTAAGACAGGGAAGGATAGAGGGAAAGAGAGGGAGAAAGAGAATGGGAGAGAAAGAGAAGAGAGGGGGAAGATAAATTGAGTGTGATGGGCGATGATGAGTAAGTTGGTCACCATGGAGAGGATTAATTTTGGATCAAAGTGTTTAAATCCCACTTCCACAGCCTCCTCTGGACTGCCCTATTTATGGGCTAGCCAGTCCCTCACACAGAACCAGTAACAAACAATGGATCATACTTAAGAGTATCTTTACAGATTCACCAATAGCTTTGAAAAGCTTGATTGCAATTATGGTGTATTATACACATGCATATTGTACTGAGAATCGTAACAAAGCCATGAACATGCATGCAGTCCCACAGGACACACACATTTACAGACATGCACACATATTCCAACACAAGTGGGGAAATTCTCATTGTTAGTCCTTTTAAGCATCTCCTGTTAAGATGTTTTGTTGCATTAGCATCCTAGCAAAGAACCCTAAAGGAACCTATGAAGATTACTTGAAGAATCATTTGGTTCTTGTTAGGGGC
>NC_085011.1:10519511-10542011 GCF_963854185.1 Sardina pilchardus
AGTTAGATTTAGATCTTGGCAGTGAATGATCAAGGATAAACCGAGAGGGACACTAACTTTATCTTTCTATCTGTTTGTATATCTATAGACATCCATAGACACCCGCAAACACACACATTGACTGGGAACTACACTACTCATGCTTATGCAACTACCCAAATCAAGCTCTGTTTTTTTCCTGGATGAAGCAGAAAATAATTCCTCCTTCGTGATCAGTTGAGACAAAAAAAATGGAGGTCTGTGGTGGGCTTTTCCTCATGAGGCTTAGGGGCTGGAAGACTTTGGAAATACCCTCCACCAATCTTCAAAAGCAAGCGATGACAAATCGAGTTACAGAATTTTACACAGTGCGGAGAGGGCGGTGGACATCCAGACTTCTGGGGACATCCACAATGAGTAAATTCAATCTGGCGGGCCTGTAATTATTTAGCAATTGAATAAGGCTCGTTCCAGGTACAGTGCTGCTGAAGACCATAACGTGTTCTACCAAATCTGAACACGAGTAATTTCTCACACCACACACACACATGTTTACATGACAGACACATGCTCAAACACACACACGCACGCACGCACGCACGCACACATTCTAGCACTCACACACACACACACACACATACTGTGTACACACACACACACACATACTGTGTACACACACACACACACGCACGGACACACGCACACACTCAAGCACTCACACACACACACACATACTGTGTACACACACACACACACATATGTGCGTACACACATTCAAGTACACTTATAGAAACACAGAACAATGGTAAGGAGACTCTCTCTCTCTCTCTCTCTCTCTCTCTCTCTCTCTCTCTCACCTGTATACCCAACACCCATGCAGACTTCTTTCCCACATGACTGCTTGTTTAGGGTCTTTCTGTTGAGAGGTAATGGGGGGGAGGGAGGTCAGAGGTCAACACAGGCTTTGGAGCTGTGGGTGGGTGGCCACTGTGCCTGACTCCGGCACTGGTGTCACAATGTTACAACTATGTGTACACACACACACACACACACACACACACACACACACACACACACAGTCACAAATACGCAGGTCGCGGGAAACGGAGAACGTCAACAACTACTAGCGTGTGCACCAAACATAAACAAACAAAAACACTAGTAAAAAGCTACTATTGGTAACGGCTCCAGCAAAGCATAATAATATAAAGAACACAAGAACCCATTAGCTTCCCATGTGCTCAACACAAAACCATGAAACTACAGGAGGAAGCAATGAAAGACCTGCAAGTAATTCTGAGTTTTACTGTAGCACTGGTGTCACCTAGTGGACACAAACTAGTAGTGGACAGTAATCAATCAAGGTCAATGTTAGGTCACATCTAGACACTGTTCACTTAAAAAAATAGGTAGGCTAGACCTATACTTCAGTAAACCCCAAAACTGGCTGAGAGTTTTTTGGAGACCAGCTGCATTTTGAGAATTTGTATGCATTGCCAGAGGCCTCTTCGATTACGGATGATCTACTAATACATAATATTCACATCAACATGATCAAAAGAATAAATAACTTATTAATATGTAGAAATTGTATTATTTTACTATACAGAAAATAATCGAGCAAACATTCATTAAGATGATAACAGAATAATTACACTGTAGTGTGTGGAGAATGGACCATCTTTCCTGTGTACAGTGAAAAATAGCAGTTCAGATTTTGTTGGAGCTAAATTGAGTTAAATTGTACTTCATTCTCTAAATTCATAGTTGGAAACACATGATATCGGCTTCTTATTATTTAATTAACATGTATTTAAAAATCAGTGTCATATTCGTGCCATCTTTAAAGAAATATTCAGTGGTGTGGGTGGATATGTTAGTTGAGCCTGTGATGTCACTCAGGATCGTCGTGATAAGGGAGAGGTGGCACTGTGTGCCTCCACCTGAACTCTTAAACTTGAACCATCAGCCATGGCCCAGAGAAGAGCAACCATGAACGCGAGCAGGTACCAATATGCAGACATCTGCCTTCCGTACGCTGAAACGGTGACCGTCAGCTCCAGTGCTGGTAAGTCGAGCCAAGCCAAACTAGCAGTTTGGTAGATTTGTTTGTTTTTGGTGTTCAAATTAGGCCTGTTGTTAGATTGTGAATTATTATGAGCGAAATAGCACCGGGCCTGTAGTAAAACTGTGGCGTAAAACTGCCTTGCGAGGTCTTGTGGACCAGGACCTAACGTTAGGCTAAAGAATAAAATATTATTGTTTCTCAGTGTTTTTTTTTTTTTTGCATAAAAGATGTTTGCAACGTTAGCCTATTTTTTCCACACCAATGTAGGCTACGACAAATGGATATAGGCTATGTAAACTCTTACGCTTTACAACGAATGAACCATTTATATTTTATATATTTTCTGTTAAAAAACTGTTTAGAGTAGACTATTTTTTCGACTCCAGGATTTAACTGTTGTGTTGTTAGATTCCTCTAAACTAGTCCACCAATTTCACAAATTAGTCACTTTGCCAGCTATTGTTGTCTTAATCTGTGCCTGGTCCTGAAATCCTTGCTATCTCTTTCTCACGATATTAAGTGTTACCAACAAAGCCCGTTGGTTATTGGGTTCCCCGTCAGTCAGAGAGACAGAAGGCCCCTAAAACCCTCTTTCATAGCACAATGGTCTCAGGCCAACTTGCACTTTCCTAGTGAACTCGTTCATCTTGCTTAATTGAAGTAACTGAAGGTAAACTGAGAAGAGCCAGATGCTTTTGTATGTGGACAGAAGTTTATGGTCTGCCTACTTTTCTGCAGATGTGACCAACTCGTCCAAAACAGGTCCCACCGAATCTAGGAGTGTGGTTGGACTGGGCGCGCGCTCCAAAACGTACCCGACCCCGGCGCGTAGGAGGCACCGGACCACGTTCAGCCACGAGCAGCTGGAGTTGTTGGAACTGGCTTTCGGACAGAACCGCTACCCTGACATCTACAGCCGCGAGGAGCTGGCACGTGCCACCAAACTCAACGAAGCTCGAGTACAGGTGCAGTGCAACTTTGCGAAGAGCTTTGCTTTTCCTCTCCCTTTGTGATGTCGTCCATTTGCTGGGAATTAAGAGTTATTGTGATCTCAATATTGATAAATCAATACTGAAAATGTCTAATTTTAAAAGATTTTCAGAATCTTTGAAAATGACCAATATTTGATGTTTACCTTTTATGCTCAATCTGTGTTGAGAATCAACCTATGGCAACTTCAGGGCTTCAGGGGAGGCTACACGCAAGTAAACACAGTTTATCCACCTCTGAAATGTCAGGAATAAAGTTTAGGCTATCCACCTCTCAAAAGAGCGTATTCACCAATTACTTTTAGCATAAAAAAATCACACTGTATTATCCATATTCATAATATGTATAGTACACTCATCAACACTCTAAGAACTGTTTAATACCTCAGGTTTTGTTATAAACATTGAACAATAACCTCCACTCTCAAACTTGTTTTGAATACCTTTTTTTTTTAATCTGATACCGCATGGCCCAGTCCACTGTGATTACAGAATTCATAGCCTCCACCTCTTATTTTACCACTACACCCCTGATGGCAACTTCCTCTTGACCTACCCAGGTATGGTTCCAGAATCGGCGTGCCAGGCAACGCAAGCATGACCGCGCTGCCCAGAAAGCCGTGCCCATCAGCGTGATGCCAGGGCACGCCGCGCTCTTGTGTGTCCAGTCCCCAAGGGTCGGGTGGCAGTGCCAGTGTTCTCACTCCCTCACACCAGCCTCCCGGTTCTCCTCAGTGGTCACCACTAGTGGTGGGTACTCTCACCACACTGTGCCAAGCGCCCAGTGCCCGTCGGTGGCGTTTAGCTGCCAGTCTGGCTCGGCGCCTGCTCCGCAGTCCCGTCAGCAGGAGGACTGGTACTGCCAGCTGCGCAGCATGAACCCGCCGTCCAGCCTGCCCCACGCGTCTGTGCTCTCCCTGGCCTCCATGTCGGCTCTAGACTCAGCCGGACTCTGGAACTAGAACGCATGTCTGGGACAGGCAACTAAAGCAACACACTCAGACTCACATATAGAAACACACACACACACACACACACACACACACACACACACACACACACACACACACACACACACACACACACACACACACACACACACACACGGGTGTATTACATGCTCAGGGGTGCACACTTATTTAGACAGAATTGCAGTAATTTCACTGAAACTATACATGTCTAGAGCAGGCAACCAAATAGCTTACACATTCACACACACTTACTGTAGGTGTATCACACGCTCAGAGGTACACTTACTTACTTGCAGTGATGTATCAAAGTCATTGTTTTGAATGACTTGTCATGTTCTTTTGATATTCATCTTAGTTAACCAAAGTTTTTGTGAATAGAGAGTTGTCCATATTCTCATTGTCAAAATGCTTGTTTGGTTTAGTTTCGTTTTGATATAAAGGAGGTTTGATAGAAATTCTAGGTACATGTTGTAAACTTGCACTCTTCATATTCTAAAACATGATTAACACATATGTAGTTTGTAGAAGCATGATACATGTGTGTTATCCTTGATCTGTCTCCATAAACCTGAAATTACTCTTTAGCCTTTAGATATTTCTCTCATCTTCTCTTTCTACTTTTCTGTCTAAAGGACAGAACCATTTTTAATCTACTTTTCATTCATAGTTTATTTTAAATATGAGTTGGACAATATATTTTTGATAAATGATATGAGGAGGACATGCAGTGTTTCAAGCTGTCTATATGGGATACTGTTGATCATTTTCATATTAAACACTGTGTTAAATTGGTGAAGCGAGTCCTCTTGTTGAAGAGTTTCCTCATCCCTTTTTGTTTTGCTCTACAGAGAAGAAACATTCCATTTCTCTATGTTGCATTTGAAACACGTGCATAACTGTGAAAACGTTCAATCTTAAATATTGCTATCCTGGAATTCCATTGTCACCTTTGCCAAACAAGTAACCTCATGATTGCAATACAAATCCCAACAATTGTGTAGATAGTCAGAACTCAAATGTTGTTGATATAATACCCTTGTCTTTTTTACACATAGAACATAAAATTATATTTTATTTGTGCCGTTTTTGCAGCACTTACAATTGCTCTAAGTTCTTTGCTTATAATTATAGTGGTAGTCTACATAATTTCTAATATTTTGGCAACTATCATAGTTACAAGTTTGTAAAAATTAAACTTGATTCTCTATACTGTCACCAGGCACTGGTTAAATAGAATACTGATGAATTTAAGTCAATTAAATTATAGGCTAGTTTTCTTCTGCTTCTTCTACTATTGATTAAAACAACTTTTAGTTTTAAACAGGTTTAGTTGGCTACACCACTTTTGAATTAAAGGAACATTTTTGTTCACTGTTGTGTGGTGAGCAGAGAAATACCAACTGATCTGGAGCTTCTTAAAATAATGGTGGAGCAGACACTTTGGACACACAGTCACTTGAAACTCTATGTTTAGAAAAGCGCTCTATAAATTATTATTAAAGATTAACTGATCATCAACTGTTCTATGGCACTTTTGGGAAGCATGCCTTCAATGACAGTGACGTTATTTCCAATAAAATGGGTGCAGCAAATACGTAGGAAGGATAGTGTCGTCTTACTAGACTAATTCTGCAGTTATGTACCACATGACCTCGATGTGCCACTTTTTTCCTTATGTCATGGCTCATCGGATAGAGCAGGTGCTTAAAAATCAATATGGGCACAGGTCCGTTCAGCCAACGGAGCCTACTCGCTTCATCATTTTATTACTTCCCATATGACTTACAGTTTTTTCTGATTGGTTAAGCACTTTTTTTGTAACTATTGGCTATTTTTGCAAAACTCTACACACAAATAGCAAAACCTTTCACCAAATTATCAAAACATTGTAGTTCTCTTGCAAAAGCGAACACAACTTGATTAACTCTTCACACCTTTGTAAAAATTGTGTTTCTGTATCAATCAGTAAACACAAGCCATCATCTACTAAGAACACATTGTGTCAACTACACACTGATGGTATGAATACAAGACACATCTGGCTTTTGCTTTCTCTGTGCACAAGGTAGGCTACAGTATGTCAGTTTGAGGTCATACTTTTGTCATAGTTCTGCAAACATATAGGAATCCAAACTTCAAGTATTGGTGTTCACACTCATGAAAACAAATACAAAGTCAAAACACAAAATAGTAATTTCACTGAGGCAAAAAAAAAAAAAAAAATCTGTCTACATTTTGACATCTCTCTGAGTACGGCCACACAATTTCATCTACAGTACATTGCACGCAATATCCTCCTGTCCAAAGCACCGGGCTCCTTGTCCTTGTCGTCCTCTCCCTCTCGCTCCTTCACCTCCACGTCCTCTTCCTAGGCCTCCTCTAATTCTCACTCTTCCTGCTCCTTCCATTGTACTCCACACGGATATCTTATCTGTGCCTTATTTACACTGCTTAGGCTGATTGCAAAGTGAACTAATGATCTAAAACAGTTTTACATGTGAAAATGTGCCAGACAGTTGGCAAAATAGTGTTAATGATAGCCATACATGTGTATGATTTTGCTAGGAGTGTGTTGGAAATTTGGTAATTGAGCAGTGAGTTGTGTTTAAAGTTCCGCAAAAAGAGTGTTGTGCAGTGAATTGTGCCTGCAGTTTTGCAAAGTGTGTGTTACAAAATTGCAAACTGAGTTCAAAGCAGTGTTTGTGCTTTTAGTTTTGCAAACTCAGTGAGTGGTTTTGCTATATGTCTTAATAGTTTTAGAAATTGTGCTACAAGAATCACGATTAGTGCTTTAGCATTCAGAAAAAACTGTAAGACCCATCTACTAAATTGTTGCATTATTGAAAGTGATGATGATGTGTTGAGCTACAGTATGTCTTCCCTGAAACACCTCTAGCTAGCATCACAAGATGTCCCACTCTACAGGATAAACTCATCTCAAAGTCATCCCAATCCAGATGGCCAACAAACATGGATAGGCTGTAAGCTTAAAGGGTCCTACAAATGCCACCATTGAAAACCAAATACATTTACAGCTTTTGGAACTCAAAAACAGCTTACCAAACTGCTTACAGTCAACCACTTCACTAACTGTAAAACACGCCTTTGTCATATAGACTTGAATGTCCCATATTCAAAGTGTTTTACATTAGAAGGACAAAAAGATGCTTGTACGGCACACTGGCAGAACACAAATGTGTTGTCAAACAAGCATGTCAAACAAGCAACATCAAATACACGATGGGAAGACACTATCTGGAACACCACAACAGCGACCCATCCACATTACAGGCCTGTGGTAATTGACCACATTCCAATAAGGAAGGTTTACCTAAGAAGTTTGCCTTGGTAGGTGTCAATACATCAATGTTTGTTACAGCTGCTACAGTACTGGACTATAAGACATTGTTACACAAAACAGCTACATGTAGCTCACAAAGCATTGTCAATACAGTCTGGTCTGCTTTGTGTAGCCGATCATTTGAAACAGTTCATGACAACAACGCATATTTTCCATTCCTCCTTAACTTAACCTGGCAGCTTTACTCAGCCTTCTTTGTTATACTGTATGTCTAATCCTTACTGGCTTCTCATAGGATTAAACACATCTGTGGCCTTGAAGAGTACACCTGTCTCACCCTCAACATCACAACTTGTCAGCCTCAAGAAGATAAAATGGCTGTACTGTAGATTCTGAATCTGAACAATGCTTACATCATCTCAGTCAACAGACAGATGTTCAATGTCCTAAAAAGAACATGTGGTTGCTTTAATTGATGTTCTGCATCCATGACTTTTGACAGATTCTGCATTTAAACCAACAGTTACAACTCATCATGGGTTTATTTATTCTGGAATTATGTTATTTACACAGTATACATTTGGCAGGTACTACATACAACTCAGCCATATCTATCAGCTGAGCCAGTAACGTCACAGTCTCAACAAAGAAAAAGATTGAGATCCAAACAGAAAACTGTAAACAGCATGTTCATGTTCTGAATTCAGTAGAAATGATTGATTGGACAGCAGTAAGCATGGATGCTTCCCTGTGTGTGTGCGCATGTGTGTGTATGTGTGTGTGTGTGTGTGTGTAAGAGTGCATGTTCGGAGGCCAGTCTGTAGTAAGGCAAAGCCTGTCTCCTCTCATCTCTTTCTTTCCTTCACATCTCTTACTCCAGTGACTTTGCAAACTCTGCATAGTCTATATAGCCATCATTGTTTTTGTCATCATCTCGCAGAACGTCATCAATAAGGCTTATTAAGTCCTCCTCCTTCATTGGCTGACTGTCCTCTCCTCGTTCCTGGTAAGTGGACATGTTAAGAGGTCAAAGGTCAATATGATGCTTGAGTGTCCGGCCCAAATGCTCACTAATCCTGTTTAAAAAAACAACATACAAAGAATCCTGAAAGCCTAGTCTCGCTATCACCAGACTAAGCTCAATCGTTTAATATTGAACATTAGTCTGGGGAGTCTGTGGTGTATTTCTACTGCACAAGAGGCATGATCAATGGGCATAGTTCAAATGACTCTGTATTCATTTGGATAGTCCTTCAACCAATCCGACCAACGATCCGGGTGCACCTTGAATAAGTTGGCTAGGCGTGGCTAAGGATAAAGTGGCTATTGGCTAGGGTGGCTAGTTTGTGATTGGTTCCAGCAAATGTAAACAGGAAACAGGAGAGATAAATGTGCAGGTTTCCGGCCTGATTTGCCAGGCGAAATCCTGTGTTAGTTACTAAGACTATGAATGAAATATTTCTACTAAAAATTTCAACAACAAGAACAACAAACGTTCGTTGTTCTAAGATGTTCTTTGTATGTATCAGCTATCGTATGTAGTGTAGCATAAATAGTTCTTGCTTCTATGATACAGTTATAACTGTGACACTTGTGACACTCAAGGAGAGTTCTCGGTTTGTTTCTGTCTATTTTTTGTTGCTTTATCCTTAGTAACGAAACAAAAAACAAAAAAAATAATGCAATGTAAATTAGTTGAAGTAAGTGAAGTCTGTACTGTATGGACAAACATGCAATAAAGTACAATATATATATATACAGTATATATGTATATATATTAAAAAAAGGAGAGTCGTACCTCCTTGTGCACGTGTGTGATGGCTGTGGCCAGCTCTAGTCCATCCAGCAGGTTGTTGCCATCGTAGTCGTGCATCTTAAAGTAGTGCAGCTGCAGCTCCTGCGGAGACATGTCTGTCTCCGGCTTGTCAATCACCCCCTCCAGGTGCTCCATGATGTGACTGGGGAGAGACAGAAATGTGTAGAGTTGCAGTCCAAATGAGTCACATTTCCGGCCTCCATTTTGCTTCCTTTATGTTACTCTCTGAACTTCCTCTTAGGAGGTGACTCTGGCACGTCGTGTTTCCCTTCTTTCCCTTTTTTCCTGTGAGGAGGGAGTGTTTTTAATGCCACTCTCCTTTCCTGGCCTTGTATTCCACTGAATATTTTGACTCGATGTTTTGTGTTGGTCCGCAGGTACAATTGAGTTGAACTGTAATTATGTCACATGACCGTAAATCACACAGAAAAACACCCCACCCAACTCCTCCAGTCCCAGCCGCGGCTGACCACAGTTGTGTCAGAGGGAGATCAGCATTGTTGCAGGTACAGTAAATACCCTCGAAAGCCTTCTGAGATAACACCACGCCAACCAAGACAGTGCCTGGCTTTGGTTCAAATCGGACTAAGAAGCCTAGAAGTGGCACAGGGATGGATCCATTCCAAGGTAGCCTACTATCTGACTTGCACTCTTAATGTCTCTCTAATGACCAAATCTGAAGTCAAATGTTAATAAACTAAAGAAATATTTTTGGCAACACTGAGAAAGGAGACACCTCCGTCACAATTCCTGTCATGGAATACTGTATTCTAACACAGATTCCTCCTGGACCACCCTACACGACAAAATGGCAAACTGTATAGAACCAACAAACTTCATTGAAAGCAGCTAGAACATCTTTCTGCCAATCAGCTTGTACCACGATGGAGAGATGACAGTTGATCATTTCACAGAGGATCACGGTCCGTTTAGACTCCATGGGCCTGAGAACTATATCAGATTTGCCAAACGGTCAAAGTTCAAGTAGGCCTACCCTACCCTTACCCTCATTATTAATGACAGACAGGACAAATAAGCTGCTCAATATTTGTCAATTGTTAATTTTCTGTATTAACACTGAGTTCAAATACATTTTGGACTGAATTTTGAACACACCTTAATAGAAACAACAACAACAACAACAACATGTTGTGTTGTGAATTGACTTGAACTTTAACTATAGTAGGCTATACATACAATTATAGGATGCACAGAACATGTACCATAAGGTCTATGGCGCAACATTATGACTATCATGGCTAGCTGTTATTTTAACAAAAATAGGAAACTCACTCTTTATCCTGGACCATGTTCTTGTCCAAGCGTATAATGGGCGGGTGGCCATCCTGCTCACCCCCCTGTGTCTCTCCATGCTCGGCTCCATGGGAATAGACCGTTGGAAGGCACAGGGCAGATAGAAATAAAAAGGTCCAAATGAACGTCGTTACCCCACTTGCGCTCCTTCCAAACGTCATTGTCCCCGCGGGCTGTGGAAAGCTGGACAGAACAATCAGAAGTCTTGAGCGATGCGCAAATGTTTGCTTAACTAAACCTGACATCTGGAGCTGACTCAATATTTGCAGTCCATTACTAGTCACAGCATTCGGCTGCACATTGACATTAAGGGGGGGAAATATGTCTATGTAGCCTACACAGAACTGAACTAATGATAATGGTTCTATTTAAGCAACATACAGTACAGTTGTGAATGCTGCTGCTGCTGCTGCTGCCGTCGCCATATGGTGATGATACAAACCATTGATTTCAAACCCTGAGTTACACAACAAAAGTTTAGTAGCTTGACACCGCATAACCTACAGCACAGGCCTACGTATGACTATAGACATTAAATATAGCCAATATAACTCCATGTAGACAATTAGATTTGCATAGATTTTGCATTTGACATTCGAAATGGTAGATGATGATGGCACGCTAAATTTCGCAAACATTGGACACTTACTGGCTTACCCAGAGACTGACACTAGTATGTAGTCACTACTCACCTTATAGGGATGAAGTATAAAGGCTTGAAGTAACACCAACCTTATCTACTCACTATAAATCAGAATTAGGCTTTGTTCAAGAACAATAGCCTACACCTAACATTCCGTTCAGTAAGTCATTTACCTGTTTCGGCTACACTTCTCTTGGACCGAATCGCTTGCCGTAGTTCGCCTTAACCTCATGGACACGACAGCTAAATTGTGATTGGATGTTCAGTTTGCGCGTCATTTCACTGAGAAGTGGCTTTCTCAGTCAGTCACTAATCCACGTCCAACTATATCCACTTTTGAAGTGATACGTCTCTCAAATGCTATTGCTTGTTGACGGACTGAATGGTCAGCAAGCACAGACCAAACAAATGGCTCACTTTCACCGGGAAAATGAGACTGCCAAAGCGCTTTTCCGAAGACTGGAGGTTCTGTTTGGTGTCACATAGCTAGAACCCTGTGTAGCCTACCTGTAGATGGCTCGAAAATCTCATAGCTGGTTAGTTTGTTGTCAGTGCGTTCAGCTTAGTTCTGCGTGATGTGGGAAAGAGCATAGCCTAATGCCACGCTACAGACTGTTTTAGCTGTCAGAGTTGTCATCCATTAGTTCAACCCGTTAGTCATAGACTGTGTGCTTGCTTTTTGCAGTTAATTTATTCTGTAGTTAGTTCTAAACAGCTGGCACAGAAATGTGTAATGGTGAAATCAACTAGGCCATTAACCCAAGCTATATCATTTGAGTAGCCTAGTCTAGCCTATTCGGAAATGCAAAAAACAGCACGTAGTCTGGCTAGCATACGGTGTCTATAATATATCAATAATATGGCCTATCTCAGCAGCGGTTCCGCATATAGTTAAAGCAATTGAGGAACTGTATGATGTTTTCTGTATGGCGGTGCTGTCACGAAGCGTCAATGGCAAAGTAGGCTATCTACCGTTCGGAAACATTCACAATTAGGGAAGTCGGTCAATCTCTTTAATGTGTAGTTTATAGACCTATGCTAAAACAATGTGATATTATTATATTGAGTTTTCACCTCTTTAGTCGCCTGAACGCCAAATACATACATCTAGGACTAAGCATAGGCCTACCTGTGGGGGAAAGAGCCCCCTGTAGTAGCCAGCTAGTTGAGTCTAATCTCTGGTAATTGATCTAGTTAGATGACTTTCTGTCGATGAGGACAAGCAGTTAATCCAGGACAATGCTTCCTTCCGTTTTTCAGTCATTCAAGGAGTAAGGCTAGGCTATATCCTCGGGAAGGCAAACGTTATAACGCAGAAAACTGAGAAAATAGGCTACTTAGAGCATAAACCTTTCAAATAAAATAAAAAAATAAACTTGTCACATTGTCATTCTTGAATGCATGGACTAGGCTACCATTGTCTCGACCAATCCTCATGATTGAAAATAAAATGCCATCCTAAACATCAAATGTAAAATCATACTACAGGCTATTAAAAGTTTAAAAGTATCGACATGGTCACTGATGCAGGACAGTGAAATGGCTATCTCTCTCTCTCTCTCTCTCTCTCTCTCTCTCTCTCTCTCTCTCTCTCTCTCTCTCTGTAGGCATAATATTTCTGGAAGCAAAATAAATATATTTTCACTGAATTCATGCATGTTAATGGATCATTGCGTATCAAATCAGAAAGAATCCAGGAAAATTGCCATAGGCCTACTGTCTCAGATTTTGCTCAGTTTGTCTACATAATGTGAAGTATTTTCCCCTCAAATTTGTCTAGGCTATATAATGTAAACACTTTCAGTTAAATTCCATTTTTTCCACCCTTGATTTAAAAAAGAAATCACACTCTATATAATTCAATAATGATGATAATAATAATAATAATAATAATAATAATAACAATAATAATCATAATCATAATGATAATAATAATAATAATAATAATAATAATAATAATAATAATAATAAAATAACTCAATGTATAATCATTTATTTTCCAAACTGTCAGTGTTGTATCATCATGTTTAATTCATTAATTCAAAGAAATTATAGAGGTCCGCACACTGATCAGTGTGCGGACCTTTATCATTTCTTTTCACGTCTTTTTGGTCCAGCACCTGCACTATTTAGAAGTGCGCGCATTCTCTTGTTTTTGTAATTAATTAATTAATTAATTAATTAATTAATTAATTCACTGACATGTTCACATTGTATACTTCTGCTTTTTTCATTCTTGTTCCTGAGGTAACACAACACTGGCACTTTATACACTTCATGCCCATACATTATAGGCTACTCCCACATAGATTTCCAGGTGCCTGCCAGCTACCCCACGTATCTTTTCAGTTATTTTGAACATATGCAATCTTCCTTGTTTTGTCCTCAAAATCTTGTGGTCATTGTGGGGAACTCAAATATTGACACAACAGAATAGGGTATTTAAAAAAAAAAAAAAAATATTAGCACCAAATGGGTAGGCTAGCCTACAAGAAAGGCTACAATACTCTGAATCACTCATGCCTTATAGAAAATCTATGGGGTGCAATACAAGCTTTTAATATTTTAGTCATACTGAGAACATGTTTGTCTTGATAAGGTTTGAACTAAACCTGAATCTGTGCAGCAACAACCTCATCTGATCTGACCCTACAATGCTAAATCATGGACCGTGTGTTGGAAGCTTGACAAAAGTGTTCATCAACAAGAACAATTTTACTCCCGATGTTCTGTCAAATGTAGTATACCGGGACATTGCGCTCGCACATGCTCAGTTAAGTTAAATGGTTTCTTCCCCTTCTCTTATCACTTCACAGTCCGCCGTGACTCCACTTGTATCTGGAGAGTTCGGTCAACGAGACGCACCGGGAATGACCTCCCGAATATCTTTCTCGCAGTATCGGCTCGAAGCCGAGATCGACAAATATCGCGCAGAATGTCAGTGGGATAAAATAGCATCTATGGTGGAACAACTGGCGGCTGCCCGCTTTCATGACGACGGTGAGTGAGCGCTCTACCTACCTGTTGCATGGCTGTGGCGCCGCAGGGCGCTTTTACGCATTCCCGGGGAGACTGTTGTTCCGCCTGACTTGGACTTTGTACTCTTTTTCTGGTAAAGTCATATGCTCCAGGGCGGCTATTTTTGACCACGGGGAAGTGCTGAAAAGAAACAGTTTATATCCAACGGGTTTTTTTTCTGTTGGAATCAATGTGTCACTGGAGCTGGAAATTGCCCGGATTATGATTTTATTGGCGACTTAAAAATCTCTGTTTATACGTTAGACATAATGTAATTTATAGATCTTTAAGTACAAGACCATCTTGTCATTTCCCACAGAACCCTATTCAGCATGTGAACAGTGTCTTGTCTGTTGGCGTGGAACATTTTCTATTTTATCAGTCACTTATTCTTGTTTGTCCCCTGACAGTGAACAGCATAGGCAGACTTGACCCTCAGCTTGACTGCAGCTTGTATTTGTTATTATGTCCATGACCAAAACCAACCAGTCATATGACCACTCAAGAGAGGCGAGCCCTGAGTTCACCTGTGTCCACACTGCATATGCTCTCTCTCTTTTCTTCTCTCTCTCTCTCTCTCTCTTGCGCTTGCTCACTCACACACACACACACACACACACACACACATTGAAACCAACAATATTATTTCTCACTCATTCTCTTCTCCTCTCCGCTCTGTGTCTCTCTTTCTGTCTCGCCATGGGAGAGCCCAACTGCTGGGAGACTGAGCTCCACACGATCCCAACGTGACCTCTGGGTTTCTCTTTATGGTAACATATTATAAGAGAAGTGAACAGAGGGCAAGAGAATAGTTTCAGTAACTGAACGTGCCAAGGCAGATTGAGTGTTGAAATTCTCGCTTTTGAGACACTCGGTTTGCAAAACACTTATCCAGGCTTTGATTTGGGCACTCATTCAACAACAGCCATTTCGCCACGCACCATATTCAACAGTAGTGCAGGAAGCTTGAGACCAAATGTCAGCTCAGACCTCTCTGTTAGGATGTTAGCTTTTAAGAGATTGAAAGATGTTTTTCACAAACATTGCAGTACTTCCTGGAACTGACCCAGTGCATATTTCTAAAAGGCATGTGGATAAAAATGTCACATAAACAGAAGAGAAAATATCAGTGTTGTTAGGGTGAAGGCTAAACATTTAGTCGGAGGTAGAGGTGCTGGCTGGTGTTTTGGCCAAAACTTCTGGACAGAAATCATTAAACAGGAAGTGTCCTTTCACAAATGTGTATACAAGACAGGAGCCTAGCAGGAGCCAAATGTTTAGTCATAGACAGATAAATCATATCAGATGAAGGATTGTGGGAAATGTATTTCTAGATGTTCCCAGATGCCAACGTGAATGAACTGGCTAAATCAGGAGTGTGTCTGGCCCTGCTCTGCTATTCCAACATATGTGAGGTTATCACCTGGGTTCTGGTACAGGAAGAGGAACTTGTCTGGCAGTGTTGCTGGTAGTAGTTGCCCCACTGGTGTCAACCACAGTAGCCATTTGTGAGTAGGGCGTGGATGGCAGACTGTAACCACTGCTGGTGTCGGATGGGTGGGAGGGTCTATGAGTGTTTTCTATTTGTGCAAGGGCCTTATGTGTGTATGTTAATGTTTACGTGTCTGTGTGTGTCTGTCTGTCTGTCTGTCTGTGTGTGTGTGAATCGGTGTGTTTAGATGACTATGGCACACTGCTATTGGCTGAGAGCTTGCTGGAAGAGAGTCTTCTGGAGAATGTGACTCTTCTACGAAGCTCAACCCCCTTGACCGACCACTCCCACCCCAAACTGGCGCGTGCCAAAGCACACCTCAACAGTGTTCTGAGCAGAGGGCGTCTGGAGGTGTGTGTGTGTGTATGTGTGTGTGTGTACAGTATGTGTGTGTGTGTGTGTGTGTATGTGTGTGTGTGTGTGTGTGTGTGTGTGTGTGTGTGTGTGTGTGTGTGTGTGTGTGTGTGTGTGTGTGTTTGTGTGTGTGTGTGTGTGTGTGTGTGTGTGTGTGTGTGTGTGTGTGTGTGTGTGTGTGTGTGTGTGTGTGTGTGTGTGTGTGTGTGTGTGTGTGTATCAAATTCACATGGCTGCTCAGAGTGGAATCCACAATTTGTTTTACGGTTTTCAATATACCACAAAACTAAAATAGTACTTTCAAAGTACTTGACAAGAGGAAACCATTCTCAGCATCTAGTCCTTTGTATGAATATTGTCCAGTTATTATTATTGGCTATTCTAATTGTAGCTGCAGCCATACAAGTTTGATGGTTTCTGCTCATTTATCTCAACGTAACACTAATAGTATACACATGTGTGTGTGTGTGTGTGTGTCCACTTTTCTTCACGCAGCCAAAGTACTTTAATGAAGCCCTCCTCCTAATGGCCAAAGTGCACTATGCCCAGGGACGTTTCCGGGACTCCCAGGGCATGTGTGCCCGGGCGGGCATTGATGAGCTGATGCGTGATGACCGGCCCCTCTACCAGCTGCGCCTGCTGGCTGAGGCCTTCGTCATCAAAGGTACTGTAGGCTTGAGTAATTACTACAATTTCTGAATATGTTGAATTAGTATGTTGAGAAATATGAATTAATAATAATGATTATATAATGTTTGTCAATTGGGAAATTCATGGTTGTGTGTTAAATGTTTACATCACGTGATAGGAAACTAGGAAGTGACAGGCTGTGTTAGAAAGACTCGTGAAAACTGACTGAGTGGGGATTAAAACTGAAACTGTTTTTGAGGATATCCGTCTCCTTCGTGTGTTTTTAGAAAGTGAGGAATCCACCTGTAAACTGTAAACGAATCATGGAATCAAGATATAGTTATATACAATACAGTATACAGTAGTATATACAGTACCTTAGTCCCCACTGCTCCACTGAGCACATATGGATTTATGCACACCAATTTATCAAAGATTAAAAAGTCTACTTGTTTAGAATAGGCCTAGGTTTAGTCTTTATGTTGTGTTTGAATTTCATGTACAGTAGCTCTATGCTTTTTTGTGCTTTGTGTAGGCACAGTACAATGCTGTTTGGATATCCATGTCCGTTTTGTTAATGGAGTTTTCTGAAATGCTGATTGTGTGGTTGGGTCATTTTTCGTAATGACATATTAAGTCATTATAGCTTAATAAGCAGAAACATAATAAGATATGTGAATTGTAGGGATGTGTCCTGCAAACTGAGCATGACGGTAATTATTGTGTGTTTTGTCGTCTAAAATGTCAGTTGGCTTTTAGCAGACGTAGTCAGCTTCTTGCATTTCCTGAGCAGGTGCACCTCACTGCCCAGGTCACTGTTTACACCTAGCCTTTTGTTATGTGCAGGTGATTGTACTCGCACAATATCCCGGGAGTTTGTCCATATCAGTATGACTCTTTTTGTGATGTTTTGTTTGCTTTTGAGTCTCTCTCTCTCTCTCTCTCTCTCTCTCTCTCTCTCTCTCTCTCTCTCTCTCTCTCTCTCTCTCTCTCTCTCTCTCTCTCTCTCTCTCTTTCTGTGTGTGTGTGTATGGCCATTTCAGTGAAAGCGAAAGGGAGATACTCTGGCACTGTACTAACATGAATATGCATGAACTAGTTTTGCCAGTATAGTCAATCTGGGAGTGAAAAAAAAAACCAACCCAAAACTAATTGCAACAGAAATTATTTGTGATGTGTTCAGTGCATGAAACCTTCCCCTATCACATACCAAAAGTACATTTTTGTCTGTTTTACTAAACTTCCATAGTACAGGGAATATGTGAAAAGTAGGTCCGACTCTTGAATTTGTATAGTTTGTATAGTTTGGAGCAATTCAGATATGAAGCAGTTCAGTCTATATTTTGCATCATATCTCCTGAACCAAACATGGTACAATGATGTCTACTCCGGGGATGGGCAGTATTTATGATATGCATATTTGTGAAATTGTAGACAAAGTATTTTACAAAGCATACAGAATATACAAAGTATTTTATCATTTGAATTTAATTGGGTTGAACAACAAAATGACTCCATATTTTGTCTCAACATATTTTATAGGCGTGTATTTTTGTACTTAACAAGCTAATAGGCTAACTGAAAAAAAAAAAAAACACCATGCCAATCTCTAAGTATGGTGAAGGGTATGTGATGATGTGGGGCTATTTTACTGTAATTCCAAAGGCCAAGGGAACTTTACCAGAATGCATAGTATCCTGGATCCATGAAATAGCTGGCCTTAAAAATAATAATAATAATTTTAAAAAATCTGTCTGCCTATATGGGTATTTAACATAGGGTGCAAATACTTATGCCCCCTGTATTTTAAGGAAGAACGTTTATTTACGATACATTCTTCATTCACACAGAAAATTGGTGTCCTTAAATGTTGGAGTTTTACTCATATTTTAAATTAAAGCTTTAAGATCAATTTCCAAAAGATGATTTTATATTCCTCTTTATAGTCAACTTTAGCATGGGTTCAAATAGCGCCAAGTAGTGCCAAGTGAACATGACTGAAAGAAAATTACTTCTTTATTCTTTTTTCCTGTAACTTGGGACTTAGACTTGGACATGGACTTGGACATAGTACAATGACAGCTATTAGCGGTACTTGGTGGCCCTCAAAAAAATAAATCCGGAGGCCATAGCCAACTACCCATTTCCTCCTCCCTCTCTAGGCTACTTAATGCCCATTAGTGTAATTGTTATCCAATGGTCCTTATGGGGGTCCTCTGTTTTTCAACCTCGGTAATTTCAAAACTGTATGCAGCCCTGATTGCCTCGTCAACAATTAGGGTTTTTGATAACGTTTGAAAAATGTCCAGAACTATACAATTGTGCCAGCTTTCATCCTTTTATAGAAAATAATTAGCATATATCACGTGCACATGTACAATCAGTAAAGCTGGCATAAGTACAATTTTTGGTCTTTGACTTATGCATAAATGATGCCAAATGTTCCACCACTTGGATTTTCAAAAATGAATTCTGTAGCAATTAGCTTTGGTTGGGTAAAATCTTCTCCCAGACTGCCTGGACTAGAAAGCTGTGTGTGAACTGTGTTAACGTGTATGGACCATTGGCACATGGGCACAGCTTTCCCTCACCGTTTCTAATGACTTGCACTGTCGTTGTAGCTTTGTTTGGTTGTACCTACATACATACATGCATACATTGCATTACAGAACAGGAAACCTCCGCTGATGGCCTGAATTCAAGAGGTTAACAGAGAGTGGAATAAATGAGAATTTGTACCGGTTCAAATACCTTTTCTTATTTTTAAATGGAATGTTGTAACGTCTGCCAGAGGGTAGTAGTTTATATTCTGTGTTTAAGACATGAGAGGCATCTGCAATGATTTGTTTAGCTTTTCTCAGTACAGTTTCCTCAAATATTGTTTGAATAGTGGGTTGGTCCTTCACTTCCATCACTTTAAATGCAGTAAGAACTAGTCTGTTGATTTGGGACTTCAACTTTACAGTTAAGTTGCCAAACCAGGCAGGGATTGCATAACGAAATACACTTTCAATCACAGCACGATAGAAAACCAATATCACCTTCTGTTGTACACCAAACACCCTTAGTCTACGTAGAAAGTGAAGTCTCTGCTGGATCCTAGTACACACACTATTAACATGGACATTCCAGGACAGGTTATTATCAATATGCACACCCAGGTATGTCCATTATGGATGCCTATACCTGGTTGCTATGTTTATATTTACACCTGGAATGGCCAAATTGGTGTTCTCCAAAAGTATTGGAAAACATGCTTAAAGTTAAATATAAAATCATATTTTTGAAATTGATCTTAATGCCTTAAATGAAACAATTAGCTGGTTTGAAGTGCTTTGAGCTCAATGAGAATGAAACCAGCTAATTAGCTAACAGCTAATAACTGACATTAAGCATGCCAAACTCTTAGTATGTGAAGGGTATGGTGTTGATGTGGGGTTATTTTAATTCCAAAGGCCAAGGGGATTTTATCAGGGTGGATAGTGTCCTGGATCCATGAAATAACTGGCCTTTAAAAATAAAAATAAAAATCCTCTATGGGAATTTAACATGGGCGTTCCAATACTTATGACCCCCTATATTTTAAGGAAAACATTTATTTATTTACAATACATTATTCATTCACAAAGAAAATTGATGTCATTAAAGGTTGAATATTTCCTCATTGTTTCATTTAAGGCATTAAGATCAATTTCCAAAAGATGATTTTATATTTAACTTTAAGCATGTTTTCCAATACTTTTGGAGGGCACTGTATATGTTTGTGATTCAATGTGAAAGCCATTGGTGGTAGCCAAATAACATTTAGTCTGGATCATCCAGCATCTCTAACAATCTCATGCCAGTGCTGTTGTATAGAAGCACAAATCATAATAAATGCACTGCAGCAATTAGTTCTGAAAGCCCACATGCCTGAGCAAGCACTGTAGGCACTTGGGATGAATTTGTGTATTTTGCTCGTTACAACTTTTTCGCTGTGTGTGTGAGTGTGTGGGCATGCGCGCGGCCGTGCGTGCGTGCGTGCGTGTGTGTGTGTGTGTGTGTGTGTGTGTGTGAAGGAAAATGGGTGTGGTTGTTTATGTTTATGTGTGTTTGTTTGCATTTGTGTGCGCACATGCTTATGTATATGTGCGTTTGCTCCAATTCTGTGATAGAATAGGTCAAAGGTCGTTCAGGGTATGAGGGTTTCTGAAACAAATATGGCATCAGGGCCCGACTGAGGCACCTGCTGGTTACCTCACCTAACTGAAGCTTCAGACAGCACAAAATAAACACAGGAGATAAAAATAGCACTAAATGATAGGAAAGTGAAAAACAACAATGACCACAATGTAGCCATTCCAAGAGCAGCCATTAGCTTTTCATTAAATAAATGGAACCGGAGCCAAAGAACACAAAGTAGATCCTCTGGATTCCCTTTGCTAGATAAATAGAAAACAGATCCTCTGGGCTCTATGAAATGAATGCAAGTGAACGAGGGAATGTTTGACTGTTGGCCGTGTCCTTATTGGGACTTTTCAGCTTTAACCCAGGAGGATAGTTTGCACCGGGCTGTTTTAGGGCAATTGCAGCTCAATAACTCTTACAGAGCAGGCCTGGAGATGTCTAGTGAATATGTCTCTCTCTGTTTCTCTAACCTGGGCCAGTCAAGCTCATCACTCTCTCTACTACAAAACCACAAACAAATAAACATTCAAATTGTGATGCACATCCTGGTGAACCATAGGACATTAGCACTAGACATATTTACATTAGCGTTGGTGTGTTCGAGGATGCACTGAATTTTATAGTGTTTGTGTATGGGAGTGAAATCCACAATTTGTTTCACAGATTTCAATACTATAGCATTCGGTTATTCAAAATACTTCACAACATAGGAAACACTTCTCAGAGTCTAGTACTTTTATTTTATCCTGTCATCATTCGCTTTTCTAAGTATGTCTGTGTGTGTGTGTCCACTTTTCTTCACCCAGACAAAGTACTTAAACAAAGCCCTCCTTTTGTGCGTGTGTGTGTGTTTGCGTGAGTGTGTGTTTGCATGAGTGTGTGTGTGTGTGTGTGTGTATGTGGCTCAGTCATGTGTATATTGATCGTTTCTAAGGAACTCAAACAGACACACAGATTGCCTTCTCCCATGGGTGTGCCCAGCCTGCTGTGACTCACTCTAATTCAGTTCACTGACAGTCAGGATGTCAGAGCAAGATGTCCTCGCCCTCTCATTTACCAGTAAGCCACTTCATCAGGCTGTTTTAATACTTGGGGCAGGATGGAGATGTGATACAGAGGAGAACAGAGTGAACTGTAGTGCATGCACGCACGCACGCACGCACGCACGCACGCACGCACGCACGCACGCACGCACGCACGCACGCACGCACGCACGCACGCCTGCACGCACGCACGCACGCACGCACGCACGCACGCACGCACGCACGCACGCACACACACACACACGCACACACAGGCTCTGTTTTAATACTTGGGGCAGGATGGAGACGTGATACAGAGGAGAACAGAGTGAACTGTAGCGCATATGAGCTTGAACAAAATAATGTAATCGTCCCTATCTCATGACAAATGGGTTTATTCAGTCAGTAACCTCTTCATTATGTTAAAATCATCTTTCGTTATCATGCTCCCACACAGCATACTCTCACACAAGAACTCTCCCTCCCTCCTCGATGAGAATATTTTAGTCAGTCAGAGATAAATACATATTAATGATGGTTCACTCTCGCATGTACAGTACAGTAGTGTATATACCTGCACTCTAGCTCGATCCAGCAGCACATCCCCCTGTGCTGATTCCTATGGTCCCAGCCCAGTACGCGTGGCCTGAAGGTCAGATGTGCTGTAGCTCCTTGACCTTGTGCTCCGTGGCTGACCCTGTCGTAGAGGCCTGGTGGAGACGTACTGTACCGTAGT
>NC_085011.1:10564511-10567011 GCF_963854185.1 Sardina pilchardus
ATACTGTAGTAGCACGCAATGGTTTTGTAGCGTCATGGCTCTGACCTAACTAGCCATAACAAGGACGCTAGTATTGTGAGGCAAAAGTTAGTCTGCCGCCAGCCGTCTCAAAAAAATCTCGACCACGGCGTTTCTGGATTGTCTCTTTTTTTTTCATTGTTCTCCATTCACTGAGCTCTGTTGTCTGTGATTTCGAGGAGACGAAGAAATGATTTAAATGTCAGCGCTGTGAATGGGTCACAGCTGACAGCAGCCATAAACTTTCATACTGTACATTCCCGCCGATGATCAACTATAAGAGACAGCCTTGTAATAGTTCATCACATGTATACTGTAGGGTCAACAACTTCATTTGTCTCCATCCTCTCTGGGCTGCCTCTCTAATCTCTTTGCCATCTTGAAAAATGGAAACTATTTATTTTATCTTCTTGATCACTCATTTATCTGATTATTTCTATGAAACATTATATTAAAATTATTACTATAATCTACTGTATTATATTTACTATTATACTACTTGGTATATATCAGTCTGTTCGGTCAGTTAATCTCCGTGTGGTAGTCTACCTCACATCACTGAAGATGCTGCCACAACACAGCTGAGGTTCCAGCAGAAATGTATGTGCTGACATTCTATAGAGCCTTCCATGCATAAAGCCAGAACAGTACTGTAGCAGTTCACCTGATGCAGTTGGCCATGTGGGAAATGAACACACCAATGATGGGGTGCCTATTCATAAAATACTGTATAGATTAGATGACTCTACAGGGGCAGTGATATTATGTCAATAACAGAATATATTCACAAATGCTTTACAAGTATGACACACATAAGCCCTTGTCATATATTATTGATGCCATATTCATGAGCGGAGTGGTTTGGTTAGGCTGGCTTAGATGAGAGTCCACTCATCAAGTCCTTTTGTTGTTCCTCCATCAAACATCTGGACAGAGTGCAGCTGGCTACAGACTATCTGCAATATTTATAATGGAGGGAGAGGCCGTCCTCGCGGGCGAGGGAGAGAATCAGAGGTGTGTCCACCAGCTGCCACTCTCATTTCCCTGGAAAGCTGACCAAGAGGAGGAGAGAGGAGGAGAGAGAGAGGAGGAGAGAAAGAATATACCGAAGGGAGTGTTCCAAAGAGATAAGACGCATGAGGAAGGGAAGGAGAGAGACGGAGGAAAAAACGAAAGATCGTCAAGCAAGAGTGTGAGAAGGTTGGGGAGGGAGAGGAGCCAGTGCCAGAGAGATAGCAGGAGAGTGGAGACCATGTGAGATAGCAGGAGTGGAGAGAGAGACAGAGAGAGAGACAGAGAGAGAGAGAGAGAGAGAGCAGCTGAGTCTGTGGTGGTGTATATCTGAGTAAATAGAAGTAGCCTTTTGTCAGACCACACACAGACACACACACACACACACACACACACACACACACACACACACACACACACACACACACACACCCATGAGTCTTTAAACCTCTCATGGCCTTCTCTATTTTATACATTCACAGAGTTCATCACTCCTATGATTCATACTTTGATTGTGTGTGTGTGTGTGTGTGTGTGTGTGTGTGTGTGTGTGTGTGTGTGTGTGTGTGTGTGTGTGTGTGTGTGTGTGTGTGTGTGTGTGTGTGTGTGTGTGTGTGTGTGTGTGTGTGTGTGTGTGTGTGTGTGTGTGTGTGATATGAAAATTCAAAGTGAGTCAGTGCCTGGGCCACCTGGTTGGGTATTTTTGGCTGAGGGGAATAAGTGAAGAGCCAGGAGTGGTGTAGAGAAGAGAGAAGAAGAGAGGAGAACACACTCTCACACACACACACACACACACACTCACACTCTCACTCACACACTCTCACACGAACACACTCTTGCTCACACTCACACACTCTCACTCACACAAACACACTCTTGCTCACACAAACACACTCTTGCTCACACTAGCACACTCTTGCTCACACTCACACAACACACTAACACTCACTGCCAAATGCACTCACATGTGCCTTGGCCTGGGGGTCATCAGGTGGAGTAAGGGGGGCCACTGCTCCCTGGGAAAGGGCCTCTTGGGAAGGTCTCTGGCATTAAAGGCCAACAAGCACACATGCACGCGCATACACAGGCTCGCATTAGACATGTTTACTCACACAGACAGACACATACACTGGCTCACAGTTATGCACGTGTGCGCACACACACACACGTGCACACACACACACACACACACACACACACACACACACACACACACACACACACACACACACACACACACACACACACACTCTCACCCAAGGCCAGTTTGCGTGCTCCTGAGTGTGGCTGTGGTGTGGACTGGTTTGCGGGGGAGTCCTGGGCTGATTAGATAATGCAGATCCATTATTTATAACTCCTCTTCCACCGCTTTATGGCATCGCCTAGCAACGGGGACAAATGCATTCTATTGAACAACACTTCTGATAATGAGAGAGAGATAGAGAGCCTCTGTGCACACACTGTGTGGGTG
>NC_085011.1:10574511-10584511 GCF_963854185.1 Sardina pilchardus
CTGTCTATTCTTCCTTAATTCTGCTCCTGTGACAATGCTCCCACCATTACCAATGACACGGAACTGGAACTCATAAACTCCCCTTACAGGTGCCGAGAGGAACCCTGAAGCGAGGCAAGAGAAGACAGCTGGTTACCATGGAGGAGCCTGAACATACAGAATATTCCATGAATTTGTGATGGAACAAGATATATGCTGCAAATCACAACCATATGTGACCATTCAAAGCGAAATCAGTCGTTTTGCGCACAACGTTATTTTGAGAAAATCAACAATAACAAACTTCCGGATTAAAATGTTGAATTTCACGTTTTTGCATAATTCGACTGTATACAGTCTACAGTTTCATATCGTGAACGCATTTCACGGAAAAACATACGTTTTGACTGTTAAACCCAGTAAAGATTCAACACATTTGCTGTCATTCCCGTTGTGCACGCGCCGCTTAAAAAGGTGATTTCTCCTCTTCTGGCATATCGTGACAAGAGAACCATGTCAACGTTGGATGCGGTTATCTTAACGATAGTTTGTGTAATACCCTCGATATACATATCGTTGGAAAGCTTAGTTTATGGCCGTTCACGTGAGCACAATAACTTAATTTAATACATTTTACCGAAACGACTGGTTCCGCTTTACAGGGTCACATATTAGCTTTCATCCACCCTTGCTTTTTATTGTCATGATTAATAATGTGATTGGCCTTTCTCACATGCTTGGCATCTTAAAACCCCAAACAACACCCACGTTTCCATCATGAAAACACCATGCAGCCTTGGGATTTACCTGTTATAGGATCATACACATTGCCAATATTGGTGAATATGTGTTTGTAGACCAGGGTACTTCCATGGTTGTATGGTCCAGTGTGTATATGTATGTCTTTTTCTAGTGATACTGCAAAAGCCACCTTTTTACCTGTGAAAGCAAGATAACTTGTGAATGTTTTTCAGTGAATCTTTCAATGAGAGCCATCAATTCAATGCTTGTTTTAGCTTGTTTATGATAAGTTAGAGCTTGATTTGTCTCTGGACATTTTGAATGCAACCACTAGTGTACAGGATGCACTGTATGACACGCAACAGCACTGATGCACTCATGCCTTTTTCACAGCTAAAGTTCACAGTTCACCTTCACTGAGTCTCTGAAGTTCCTGTAGCGAGTGTCTTGACTCTGTACTGAAAACTCTCTGATCCTCCAAAGCTGCTTCAGTGGCTTTAAGCCTGGCCGTCACAGCACTAAGATGCACTGCCTGAGCTGGAAAATAATAACAGACAAACCAACATCCATGAACTGACTACAACAGACACACAATATGCACACACACATAACACAATTTAAGATTAAGGTAATTTATGACAAACACAATGTAAGTCTTGATGTACTTAAACAAACGTGAGACTCTGAAATTTATTAACTGAGCTTAACTGTGTCTCAACATTTCATATAGAGATGGTTCTGGCAAAAATGTAATTCATGGTCAGTTACCCTCATGTTGTCTCTGTAGGGCCTCCACTTGTGTCTTGGTGTGTCCGAGTTCCACTCTCTGCTCCACTATCAGAGCGGTCATCTCTCTCAGCACCGAGTGGATGTCAGATGGGCAGCACTGCTGGATGGATGTGGCTGCAGGTTCAGCTCCCTGATCTGCACCCATTACCTCATTATCTTCCTCACTAAATGTGACTTCTTGAAGCGTCTCGGCCAAACAGCAGCCCAGCAACACCAGTAGAGCTGTAGTATTCTTCATGGTGACGACAGTGGATATTTCTCTCTTCTGATAGCTCAGCTCTCCAAACTCTCACCTTTATATGTTTGTATCTGGTTAAGTTTTAACAGTTATTGCTTATTAAAAATGATTACAAATCAAAAAGGCTCACGTGTGAGTGTGTTATTTTCTCAATAAAATCACACTATAATGCCATCTCTCAAAAGTGCTGTCATAAAACCACAATCCAAACAAGTCAAAGTCAAAGTCTTTTACAAGGTTATCTTCTGGATTTGACTAATTTACCATACAAACTTCAAGACCAATAAAAATATGTTATTGACATATCCCTTCTGAGTGATCAACAGCATCAAGTAACACAGGTTATGAACTGGTGTCGCTATGGCAGAAATTGAATTATGAATGAATCACAGACTAGTGATCCCATTAAGCTGACACCAAGTACTGGGTATCATAATAGTATGAACCCAAATAATGTCAGTCATCCTTGACCTGGAGGAATCAGTGTCACTCATGTCATTAGAAATCTATACTAACATTTCAAACTATTTAATATTTCACAGTAGTTGCCCACACCTTAATGCTCATTATCACATAGCTCTCCTGGAGTGTGTGTGCTCATACATTCACTTCTGTTTAAACAGTCCTAACAAGGTTATGTGTGTCTTTCCTCATTGTTGTACTTTATCCTCACTGGGGTAACTTGCTCGTATAGTATATCCGTTCTCCCTTTTATGTGTTACCGGCCGCTTTGCACTGTACATGATTTTGCTTGTGGAAACATTTTCTGTCCTTAGATGTTCCCCAAGGTTCTCAACGGCCTCTATTTTCGCCTTAGTGTGTTTGAAGTCCATTCTCTGCCATCCGCCGCTCATCTGGGCACAGTGTGGATGTCAAGTGGGTGGCTTGGGTGGCTGTGGCTGTGGCTGCAGCTTCAGCGTTCTGCTGTGCACTTAGAACTTAGAACTCTGTTTGCTCTCTTCTAACTGAGTGTGACTCCTCTGATCCGTTTCTCTGCCAAAGAGCAGCCCGGCAGCACCAATAGAGATGTACAGACAGTAGTAGTCCTCATGATGCTAAAGGATATTTTTCTCCGATATCTCACCTCTACGATGTCTCACATATATATAATAGTATGTTGAATGGTTGAATAAGAAAGTTATAGATGTTATGTATCTAGGTGATGTTATATATATATATATTTTTTGTTTTAAAAAAGAGCTGCGTATGCCTGCAAGACAAAGTCATTATCTGTCAAATACACAGAATCATCTTTGATCTGTACATCCGTATGCTCAAGTGGAAATATGCTAACATACATGTGACCGATTTAAAACCAGTGTATAAGCCTATATTAAATATGGATATAGCTTAACTCATCTGAATATGGCCTAGCACCAGATTATAGTTCAGGTATTCAGCTGAGGTAATAATATCAGACATTTAATAATGAATGAAGGGAGCAAATGGTGTAAGTCCCCACATTATGCAGATACCATTACAGTTCATAGTGTTGGCCCTTACAGTGATACGTAGCTCAAGAGCTGTCAATCATGTTGGTGTCACTCTTAATGACATTAGACACCATTCTGTTGTTGTTCGTAGTGGGAGTCTGCATAACACTTTCCCCATGTTACCACACTCCTCATAGTGTTAGTTTACATCTTAACTCCTTCTAAGTCCTGACAGAGTTACACTTTGTGTGTCTTGAGTTTATTTCATATTTCTTGCTGCTATTTTTCGCTTCTAGCTAGGAGATCTGTCCAAATATGTCCATTTTCATTATTCAAAAAAAGAAAATCTGATCTGCAGTATGGAGCAGCCTCAGTCAGTCAGTTATAACCTTTCAGGGGACAGTGAATGGAAATTAGCTTCACAGCTAACCACTGGACAATTACACTAATGTACAAACCTATCATCAAAGATCTGCTTCAACCCTCTCTCCTATCCCTATTCAACCTGTAGAGCAATTCAATAAGGACATCTGATTCGATTCATGAAAGCATGGTGGTGAGATGGTTTTGGCTTCTGGCCCTGTGACACTTTCAGTAAATATTCTTATCTCAAAATATGTCTATCGTCACCGACACCAACCCACCTACATTCCCAGACGACACAATCTGATCACCAACTGGCACAATCTGATATAGTATATATATTCTAATATAATAGGAGAAGGTGAAACACTGCACAGGTTACCAGAATTGTGTCACCACACTGTCTGAAGTGATCTCCTGTCCTGCCCATTCACCTGTGTACCCAGAGCAGAACCTAGTGCCAGTCCTCCACAGGACGCTTGGTTAGGTCATAGTGCCATGGGGTGTTGTTGTCAGGGAGGGAAGGGGCAATGTGCCATGGAACTTACAGGAAAGGCCTTACTTTATGGATACGGCTTTACTTTATCAGAAACGTGAGGTTGTAAAAGGATTGTCACAGCAATCTGAAAAGTGTGTGTGTGTGTGTGTGTGTGTGTGTGTGTTTGCTTGCAGGTGTGTGTGTGTGTGTGTGTGTGTGTGTGTGTGTGTGTGTGTGTGTGTGTGTGTGTGTGTGTGTGTGTGTGTGTGTGTGTGTGTGTGTGTGTGTGTGTGTGTGTGTGTGTGTGTGTGTGTGTGTGTGTCTGTGTGTGCGTGTGTTTGTCTGTGTGTGAGTGTGTCTGTGTGTGTGTGTGTGTGTGTGTGTGTGTGTGTGTGGACGCACATGAATGGCCACGTGCAGGCCAACACTACCATTCCAATGTTTGGAATCACTAAGACATTAAAAGATTTCATTACCATATTAGCCTCCATTAGCAATACTTTTTGCAACATATTTTTGTTCATCAGGAAACTAATACATTGTTTATGGAGGCAATATGACTGGTCTTCTTCTTCAGGTTGCACGAGTAGGGCATGAACAACACCTATGAAGTTGATTGCGGACCACAATGTTCAGAATAAGAAGGAAGGAGTGAAGAACTTAAGAGGGAAAGAACCTAAGAAGGAAAGAACTTTCCTCAGAAACCCACTTGCCTATTCTTTCGTTCTATCTATTGGTGTTCTCTAAATAAGGCCTTCTCTGCGCAAGAAGATACTGAGAAACTGGATATAATTCCAAAGCCACTGATAAAATCTGTCACAGAACAGGCCCTACAACATCTACATTTACATGAGTCTGGCCACTTAAAGCTTAGATACTGTAGATGGTTGAAAACAGTTAAAAGTTGGAATAATTTTTACCATATATGATAGATAGTGTGTGTGTGTGTGTGTGTGTGTGTGTGTGTGTGTGTGTGTGTGTGTGTGTGTGTGTGTGTGTGTGTGTGTGTGTGTCTGTGTCTGTGTCTGTGTCTGTGTGTGTGTGTGTGTGTGTGTGTGTGTGTGTGTGTGTGTGTGTGTGCGTGCTTGTGTGTGCTGATAGATATGTGCAGTTCGCAGCGGGTCACGACAGTGCCGGTAAATGGAGCCAGATTAATGAATAGACGAGCTGCCCATGTCCTCTCAGCGTGACGTCAGCTGGCCGGGGTGTGAGGTGGCTCCATTCATCGCCTTGCCCCAGCTCCTCGTCAACCAGCGTGCCGCACAAGGCTAGCAGGCCACAGGCTTAGTGCCACAAGACTGTGACAGGGAGGTCAGCCATTTTGGATCGGTGACAAATGAGGTTTATGTTATAAAAAGACACCAGGCCAAAGATAATTCAAACAGAGGAGTTATTCTGATTGTATACAGCTTTGATTTTAGTCAAAGAAGGAAGGATGGCTTTCTAACAGCTATGTGCATTATAGCTTTGTTTTTTACTTTATGACTACTATGACCATTATTAGCATGAAATGCTAATCGTAATTAACAATAGTTCTTCAGACATCTCACTAGTCTGAGAAGACTACCCAAGAAGATACAGCAATCCTCTGTGCTAATATTTTATTTTGACTTACTTTCAGCTTAGGCTATATAAACTGAACATCACCTGTGTGAAACATCAGAAAGTTCCAGAAAAGACTAATACCAACATCCTCCTAAGGTGGCTATAAACTCAGCCGTCTCTGTGTCTTTCTCTGCTTGGGTCTGTGGGTCTCACCTGTGGTGGTGCCACTCTGTCGCGTCTGCGCCGGTGTGATAACGTCAGGCGTCCCGGGGGACAGGGCTCTGGTTTCTGGAACCTTCCAGGTGAGATGGAGCGGTCAGGTGTCCAGTGACTTGGTCCTGGCAGAGTTTCAGTCACGGAAGCACACCAGGTGACTGATGTGTCTGTTTTTGATAAAGTAGCAAAATAAAAGTAGAGTTGAATGAGAGCGAGAGGGGAGAGAGTGAGAGACAGAGAGAGACAGAGAGAGAGAGAGAGAGAGAGAGAGAGAGAGAGAGAGATGGAGACAGAGACGGAAACAGGGAGACAGAGAGAGGGAGAGAGGGAGAGTGGAGAAGGGAGAGATGGAAGTCGGAAAAGGAGGAAAGCCAAACTTTAATGTGGCACATCATTCACGCGATTCCGTAATTAGCTTCATGGATGGAAGCCGTGGCTCAGGATGGGTTGACTGGCATTTTGGCAATGTCGTCCGGCGCCCTTGACCCAGGCTAACCATGTGCAGCCAATCATTTAGTCAGCCCATTTGAAAGGGGACATCTGAGAGTCCTAGACCCATGCGTGAACTATAAGCGAGACGCCTGTGTGTCATCATTACACACGGTTCCTCTTTCCCTGTCAGCCAATCACAACAATAACCCATCACAATGCCTCAGTCAAGTTCACCAGTTTCCACTCTGTACTGTAGCTGCGCTGGACAGACAGCATGTGAGAGGATCTCTGGACGATCCTCGGGAATGCTGTCCTTTTAGGTAGATTCAAAAAGCCATATGTCTGGTCACTAAAAGGAAAGCAGTAAAGGAAATTAGATACTATGTAGATGATTGAAGTTCGAAGTAGAAATAATGTTTACCATATTACCATATTGGATAAAAGTAGAATTGTTCCTGGAAAATATGCCGTTTCCACGTCTTTTCCAAAGTTTTGCACAGCATGTGTGTGTGTGTCAGGAACACATTGCTCCAGAACACACTGGAGCTCTACACAGCAATGCTCCAGAATGCCATCTAGGTGGACGAGGGAGGTCCAAAGGGTTCCTTGAAGATCCATGAAGGTGCAGGTTTTATTTTCGAATTGTAAATGCAGGCGACTACATCTGCAGCATCTCCGCAAACCTCAATTCCTTTTTCTTTTTCTCAAAGACTGTGGAGCATAGCATAGATTTTTTCACAGTCTCATCATCCTGTCAAAAAATCTTTGTTTGGCAGTAAACAAGCACAAGCATGTTCACCCCCCCCCCCCACCCCCACCCCCCACTCTTTACCCCCCTTAGTCCTAAACAGTGTTGCTCTCTATATCATTTATATTTCATGTGCTGTTGAATAGGTCTGTAGGGGCTTGTCTGCTCACCCATCAACGCAGCGATGGGGTAGCCTACTGTAATATTACTCCTCCTGACCGGTGTAGTGGTGCCACTTTGTGCGGTATGGCACTCTACGGCGAGCCGAGGCCTCCACGCGTGGCTGTTGTGGTGGAGGAGGGGGCTCCCACAGGGCCATTAGTCTCCTGCACTCTTGGGCTGTGGAGTGCCGGGAAGCTAGAGATGAATAATCCAGTGCACTGGAATAAATCTTGAACAGGATATTGTGTTATGCTTTAAATTGTTCTCTAAATTGATGCCTCTCTGATAGGCTACTTTGTGAAGGCTCTGGTAATAAGATTAATTTAATACAAACAGGAAACAGCAGTGAATGGAGTTTTTATTCATGTTATTGTGTGGAAGAAGTCCTGTAGTAAAGGTACTATGAGACGTTTTTGTGGTTCATAATATCTAATAAATGACCTAGAAATAGCAACAGAATGTAATGTTGTTATGTCAAAAATGCCTGATGTTCCATGTTGAGGAGATATCTACTGAAGTTAGCATGCAAACCAACTAGTGCTGGGCTTGCTTTGTTGTAATAACAGGTTGTTCCAGTGATGCAGTTGTTCTAAATACAAGTCAGTGCAAGAGTGCCCTTTGGCTACGTTCAAGACAACTAGACGCCTAGAATTCCACATAGTTCCTTTATAGATGACATGGAAAACCTTAGTTTTTACTTTGACTTTGATGAATAAGGACAGTTTGGTGCTCCGCCCCAAACCTACCGTGAATGGAAAACACGGCTGTTTCCTCCTTCATATGTAATTGTCGCAAATACAGACTGTGGCACAAACCATTGCAGCCCCGGCCCCGCTCCATACGTTGCATTGTTGGAGATTCAGGAGGAAGTTGCTGGAGCCTATTGTGAGCGTTTTTTGGCTGCAAGACAGCCAATCAGCTTGACACACACTTAATTATTCATGTGGGTGCCAGATAACCATGGGGGGGCACTAGATACCTGCTAATATGGGCCATTTTATTCAATAGTAAGGTTGTAAATGGGCTTGTTAAATAGCATCTGAGCATGTTTGCAACGGACCAAATTTGCACACCTTCTATGTTAAAGATGCAGTCAGGAATTTCACACGATTTCAAGGCCTTCGCCTTTTTTGTCACATTGAACAGTCATCACCTCACGACCGCTATCTGCCCGCTCTGTGAGTACATGGTAAATAACATTAAAACGTTGCTTCTCTGTCTCCTTTGAAAGGACACACTTCCAACACACTCGCATGTCTTGAGAAAAATCGGCGCCGGTCCTATTTCTAGCATGCAGTGCGGCCCACACCTGAGACAAGCGTGTCAAGCAGGCAGCGAGCGCGCTCTAGTCTGTTAACACAGGTGCCGAAACGATAACGGACAGGTAACGCAGCTGACGCTTGCCACGCTTGCGGTGTGATTAGGGCCTTACTGTACATCCTGCCTCTGCTCTCAGCGCTGGCATGTGGGTTGGCATGGATGTAAGCTGCTCTCTGACTTGGTGAGCAGTCAGTAGCATTTTGCCCAACACCTAAACATTGTTAGGAATTAAATGACTTACTGTGATACTGCTATTGATGTTGGAGTGACCGCAAATAAAGCCCCCCCCCCCCCCCCCCCCGGCCCCATTCTTTCAGCTTACCTGTCTCCACATCTCCCATAAAGCTATTCACACTTCCTTTCTTCAATGATTTTGATTCCTATGATGTATTGTATGTGTGTGTGTGTGTGTGTGTGTGTGTGTGTGTGTGTGCATGTATGCATGTGTGTTCTGTCCATATTTGTACGTGCATTAGCACCCAGGCTAATTGTCCATTTAGAGCCCCACAGTTGAGCTGTTGGGTGCTAGATATTTGGCCCGGCGGCTCACACATGCCAGTGGCCAGATCTCTATGGCAGCGGAGTCAGCAGCATCAGCAGCAGTGATGCTCTCTGGGATGAGCGGATTATCAGGGTCCTGATGGCGTGACCGCTGACCACAGGCGCACACACGCTGGTCAGATGGAGCAACACACACACACACACACACACACACACACACACACACACACACTTGTGCACAGTGAGTGTTAAGCATTGCCATTACTTGCTGCAGGACTGGTGGTTGTTCCTGGGAGAGGCAAGAGATCTCAGCAGTTGGGTATCCATTACCCTGCCTGTGCTGTCATCAGTGGTTGTGTTACATGGCACACACACACACACACACACACACACACACACACACACACACACATACACACACACACACACATACACACACAAACACACACACACACACACGCCCGCACAAACTTGATTGGCTTCGAGTGTAGTGCTGGGGATTAAGTTGTTGTGTTCTTAAATTGCTGTGTTGAGACAATATTGAGGTTAGCCTGGGATTTGCAGCCAAAGAACAACATGGACCCTCTCAGAAACCTGACATTTTTATCCCACACAAGGGGTTGTAGTGTTCAGTCATGTCCGGAGGGCATTGCTGGGATGCAAAACAAAAACATGCCTTTAAGCTTCTCTCGGGGGAAGCGTGTTCTATATTGCAGAGGAAGAGTACAGTAAAGAGAGAGAGAGTTCTAGAGAGTCTAGAGAGTTCCAGCATGACTGAGCATGTATTGACTCCCAAAGCAATGAGTCAACGACTGATTCGCATTACTTGCAGAATTATTGCACCATAGGCTGGTTGATTGGCGTCTTCTTGTGCAACTTCACACAAAGGCAGTGGTGTTCTACCAGAAACCTCAGGGGACCTAAAATAGCTTTGTCTCACCACCACAGAGAAGGGAGTCTGTCTGTCCTAGCTAAGTGGTGAGATCTGGTGGATGTGAACAAGAGAGAGAGAGAGAGAGAGAGAGAGAGAGAGAGGGAGGTGGATCTGTGTTATG
>NC_085011.1:10589511-10599511 GCF_963854185.1 Sardina pilchardus
AGAGACAAGAGAGAGTTCACGTCTGGGTTCTTATCTGAAGGGAAGAACCAGAGGTCTAAGGGGTCAAGGCTAGATCCTTACCTGCAGGGCATTTTGGGGACCGGCTTGTTCATAGTGTCATAGTGACAAGGGGAGAGGTCTATGTCCTAACCGCACAAAACACACACACACACACACACACATACACACACACAGAGACACACAAAAACATTAACACATTTCAAGTAAAAGGAATAGAGGCACAATTGAGGAAGTGCTGTAATTAGGCTAAAGACTATTTTAAATGCCTGCTTCAATAGTAATGCGCGCACACACACACACACACACACACACACACACACACAATGCAGCATCCCATGATCAGAGAAGTTAGGCAGCTTCAGGAAGCAGTAATATAGAACTAAGGACATTTTCATGTCTGTTTTTGCCGGTTTGAACTTGTGTATGAATTTGGATACACCAGCAGTCGTAAAGAGTATTCAGCTCTTGGTGTGACTTGTTTTGCTTTCACACCAAATCCAAACTGCACTGGAGATTACACAAACCGTACCCCAGACCTACATTTCCTGGAGGTATTGTAGTTCTGTGTGTTTTGGTGTACTATGTATGCTTTTACTGTACCACTACCTTCTTTATGATCTTTGGGCCCCCACCTATAAGCTTCCCAGCTTCCTTGGGGGACCCATTCACTTTACCCATTTTAAGCTTATAACCCTACTGTAATATTTTGCTTTAAGTGGTATTGTGAATAAAACTAAACTAAACTAAACTAAGACCCCTGTCCACCCCAAACCCTACGGTAGGAAAGCACCTTGCGTCATCTGACCCCCCCCTCTGCCCACCTTGTCGCGGATGCCCAGCGTGTAGTTGTTGGGTCGCGGGCGGTTCTTAAAGGCCCACGAGGCCTGCCGCTGCAGTGCCTGCTGGGTGGAGTCCAGGAAGTCGTAGGCCCCGGGCAGGAGCACGTCACCCTTCCGCACGCGGGCGGTCTGCCCGCTGCGCCCCGTGCCCCTGAAGCCGTAGGTCACATGGACAGGGTTGAGCTTGGCCTCCTCGATGAAGTCTCGGATGTGGTAGGTGCCAGGGATAGGGGTGTCCTGGACAAACAGATTGCAAGAGAACTAGTAGTAGCTCATTTAACGAATTTAACTAATTAATGACTTTCCATCCAGATGCATTACCTGGAAGTAATTGTTAGACAAGAATCACATAGTTTTTTACAGATTTATCTAGAGCAGTGGTTCCCATTTTTTGGCAGGCCCCTCTAATAACAATACAAAGCTCTACAGGGCTCTTTTTGGCCACCTTAATGCTGCGCTATCGGGACCACAGACACAGCTAGCTTTTCACCATGGCATCTTGGGCATATAAGGATTGATGAACCACATAATTCATTGGTTACATGGATAAATGTTATTGTGTAAATTGTGTGTGACTTTGTGTGTGTGTGTGTGTGTGTGTGTGTGTGTGTGTGTGTGTGTGTGTGTGTGTGTGTGTGTGACTTTGTGTGTTTGTGTGTGTGTGTGTGTGTGTGTGTGTGTGTGTGTGTGTGTGTGTGACTTTGTGTGTTTGTGTGTGTGTGTGTGTGTGTGTGTGTGTGTGTGTGTGTGTGTGTGTGTGTGTGTGTGTGTGTGTGTGTGTGTGTGTGCCTGCCTGTCCCTGTGTTGGAGTGTTTGTGTATGTGAATGAGTGTAGTGTGTGTGTACATAACATACTTTGATGGTGTCTTTCCACCAGCCCCCTCTCTGCGCATGCTGGTTTTGCTTCCCATTAGTCTGTGGAAACAAATGCTAAGTTCAGTTTTCATACTGTAACCATCAGCAACCATAATAGAGCAACCATAATAGAGAAATAGAGAGAGAGAGAGAGAGAGAGAGAGAGAGAGAGAGGAGGGGCGGGGGTGCATTATCACTACATACCTAGCAAGTGGCAACTGTGTACACTATGCTACATTCCACAATGCAGGCTCTATTAAACTTGTATGTTGCGTAGCTCTTTCATTGGGTAGTGGAATAAACAAGCACAACCCTCCATGGAGTTAAAATGGAACTATGATCAATAATTCAGCTTGCCTTACTTTTTCCATTCTTACCTTGTCCGTTGTTTTGTCCGTATCGCGACATACGTCCTTTAATTTCGATACGTCTTTATCTCTCCCAATGGTCATATTGCGTCTGATGCTCTTTACGTCTTCAGGCTTTTGTCAGGCTCTTATTGTGGCGCGGGTAATGGACACCGAGTCTACCGTGACCGTCGCTAGGCCCGTCACACCATCAGACCCTCGGCACAACCAGCCTAATCAGTGGTGACATCGGTTGTTTAACAATTAATCACGCAAACCCATGCGCGAAACCGAGCTGTCATTGCACTAGGATAATTTCTACAATTGGATTTGGGTATTTATTTATGACGTTAACAATAGGTCAGGGTCACTTGTAGAATTCAATAGCAGACTGACAGCCAAACCCGCTGCGCTCATGCAAGCGGTGAGGTTCTGAGTACAGTAGCGTAATCATTCATGCATGTTGGTAGGTTATTGCTGATTTAAGAAACTTGATTTAATAGGCAATAGAAGTAAGATCCATTTTACTATTTGCCACAAGGGATACCAATTAAGACTAGCTTCGGTCATTCACTGGAGGAAAGATTTATGCGCCATCGTTCCAGCATATAGAAGCATATCGTTCCACCACGTCAGTAGGGGAAACGAGATTATTTGGGGAAACCCTACACTCAGTAGCATGAATAGGACTCTTCCTGATATTGTAGGTAGGTCTACTGCGCTGTTTAGGGTTGCTCAGGGGAAATAGACTTGAGGGAAGTTGGGGATTTTTTTCAAACTACAGTACAGTACATTTTCTACTCGTGCCACCTCTCACATTACCATGGCATGTCTCACTATAGGTGTTTCCTACTCCCAACTGGTAGGCGACAATACTGAACAGCAACATTACTGAACTCACTGGTAGTGTTGTAGTGTTGGGTTCCAGGAAATCACAATCACACGTGAAATAAATGAAAACCTGATTTTTTTCTTTGTTTCTTTTTTTAAATCACTTGAATTTGTAAAAGGGCTTATTTGAAAAGAATAAGTGCACATTGCCCTGCCATGCATGACATTGTAATAGACCTCCCCAAATCATCTAGAAGCTACAGCATATTCTGGTTAACCCTGCATAATTTAACTGATGGGATCCGTCAGTCTCAAGGGACCCTGTAACTTAATGTGATGTTTGTCTGTTGGCCTGTGAAAAACTGGCAGATTGTGAATTATGCAATGACAGTTGGGGGGTCAACTTGTTCTTCTAAATAGCCTAGGCCTTGTACAACACAGAGGAACATCATGTGGACATGTTTCTGACCCCACTCTGCCTCTAGACTGTTACAGTACATTTTGCTTTCTATATGAGGGCTAATATCTTTGCAGGTACAGCGGCAACTGTACAACCGTCACACCGGTGTGACAGGAATGTTGGAAAATTAACATTCTAAAGAATATCTGGGTTCATTGAATTCTACATAGAATTTTAGAACCTTGAATTGTTGCGGAATGGAATCTTGTGTTAGAATGTTCAAAAACCCACACCTTTTATATTTGCAGGTACAGTGGCAACTGTACATTAACATATGATTCAACTAGTAGTCCCCTTCAGAAAGCTCATGGACAGTTCTGCTCCATTTCAGAGTGGACCACCATCTAATTTAGCAATAGTATATTGTGTATGGATGAAATGGATCATCTATTAAAACCTTACACTCTTACTGAAAGCAAATCCTCATACCAATAGCCATTTATAGAATAATAGATACATGATAGACAACTAGCCAGTTCAATGAGTAACAGGCCATGTGAAATGGTAAACGACCTATGAAAAATCTTACTCTTAAAATGTAGTGCTAAAATAGTTTAAATACTCGATGAGATGAGACTAAATGTCTCTGTAATGAGTGCTTTGCACTTCCCATCTCTCGTAAGACACGGTAACATAATACATCAAAAACACCTAATTGACACAGAAAATAAAGCACACCAATGCCAGCTCAGCTTATGGTACTGTAATCATTTTTTATCAATGCGGTCAGCACGTCAATAGTGTGAAATCAAACCAGTTTAGAGGTACATGCAAATCCAGATACATAAATATTCACGTTGCTGTGTCATCACGCAATGAAAAAAACACAGGCTTCTAATATCAAGAAAACTTTTCAGTCTGGGTAAACTGTAAATTTTATTGGAAAACAAAAATATACAACTTGGAATGAATTATCTGAGGCATCGCTATGCCTTAAGCTTAAAAAAAGAAAGAACAAGAGAAAGAAAGAAAGAAAGCAAGAGAAAGAAAGGAAAGGAGATAAAGAAAAGAAACAAAGACAGAGAAAAAAATAAAACATGAACAGAAAAGTAAATTAAAACATCAAAAAGCATAACAAGATTCAAACAAGTAGTTCTCTAGTATATAACAGCAGATACAAAAAGAGTTTCTGTCCGAGTGCTTTAAGATGACACACTCGTCTTTTTCATTTCATTTCATTTTTTTTGTTTTCTTTTTGCAGTTAGTGCAATGCTGAGAGAAGAAGATTTTTCCATACTGTATATGCTTTTTTTTTTTTTAATCCATGATCCAAGATCCATGCAGAGAGGAACTCCTCTACATCGTTTCCATGCCAGCGGTGTGACAACCGGCTGACAGGTCTCCAATCACTGCCACGCAGCGGCGGGAGGGGTGCCCAACAGACATGACCAAACGATCTCCGAGTGTCACCGCAACCCCACCCCCCTTCGCCCAGGCGAGCGCCCGATTCGCTCAGGCACGCCGCCACTCTGGAAAAAACCACGACGACAGCAAAAAATAAAAATAAAAAGATAAATAAATAAAAGGGACATGAAGACTGTGATCCTATGCGGTTTACATGCAGTTCCTCTGGATAGCCAGTAGGGGAGTAGGACAGGGGAAGGGGGAAGAGGGGGAGTAGGAGGAGGAGGAGGAGGAGGAGGAAGATGAGGAAGAGGAGGAGGAGGAAAGGATGGGGTTAGTTGGGGCTTAACGGTTTACAGATAAATTAAACCAAAAATAAGGAAAAAAGGCAAATGATTTATAGAAGAGCGAGCGTCTATACAAGGCCTTCACTTCGCCGTCATCATCTGTACGAACTCTGTGGATAAAAACAGAGAGAGAGAGAGACCAACTTTAGATTATGTAACCAGCCACAACAATAACATACACAATCACAGTTACCAAGATATTATAATGTATGTATTCAGGTAGTTGCTATTAGCAATATCAACAGATACAGTATATGGAAAATATGCAGTACATAACCTATTGTATTGGTTGTAAAAACAAGACAGATCACCAACCTTCGTAGTTGACCTGGCCGTCACCATCGATGTCGGCCTCTCGGATCATCTCATCGACCTCCTCGTCCGTCAACTTCTCGCCCAGGTTTGTCATCACGTGACGAAGCTCAGCAGCACTAATGTAGCCGTTACCGTCCTGGGAGACACACACACACACACACACACACACCTTTAGAACTTGCTCCTAAGCTCAAATCATTGGCATTCATGTGTATATATATATATATATATATATTTATACACACACGTGAACACACAGTTTGTAATGCTCTAAATGGGTATGTGCGGAGGGAAAAACACAGATGGGTCCTCTGTGGCATAACTGGTACAGCAACATCCTAACGTGTTCAGCTGACTATGGAATTATACACATCAAAATACACACAAAGGCACACACTCACACTCTCTCTCTCTCTCACACTCACACACACAAACGCACACAAACACACACACACACACACACAGAGTGAAGTGAGTACCTTGTCAAAGACGCGGAATGCTTCTCTGATCTCCTCCTCACTGTCGGTGTCCTTCATCTTCCTGGCCATCATAGTGAGGAACTCTGGGAAATCTATCGTTCCATTACCTGCACCAGGAAACAGGTGAGCATTAAGACACTTAGACCACTTAACACACTGAGGGCAGCACATAAACATGGGGGTGCAGGGTCTGTGTACAGTGTAGATGTACACAAGAAGCTATACAGTATGTGTCTTTCCAAACTTAGAATGCGTTTGAGAATATGTATGTATTGCATGAGAATGTGTATGTCTGACCAATTGTAATGCCAATAAAGCACCTTTGAATAGAATTGAATGTGTAATTCTCACAGTAGTACATTGGTATGGGCCACATATAAGGAGAATGACCTGAGTGTTATAGCTGGATTAACTATATTTGTTACACACACAAACACACACACACACACACACACTCACCGTCAGCGTCCACCTCATTGATCATGTCCTGCAGCTCAGCCTCAGTGGGGTTCTGTCCCAAAGAGCGCATGACTGTGCCCAGCTCCTTAGTGGTGATGGTGCCATCGCCGTCCTTATCAAAGAGCGAGAAAGCCTCTTTGAACTCTGCAGAGAGACGGAGAGAGAGAGAGAGAGAGGAAGATGATGAATGGTGAATCACACAAAACAAACATGACAACCGAAAGCACTGATGCTATGCCCTCAACATAACACTACTAAATGGAAAACAAAAGAATGTCTGACACCATTCTTAGAACCATATTTGACAATCTAAAGATCCATTTGTACAACCTGTACTGAAAGAAGCTAGTCACAAGAAAGGCCTGTGAAGTGAGCTACACAGTCAGAGAGGCACAAGTGCTTGATATGAATCCCTGAAGGCTGTAGAGAAAGAAAGCACACAGCCCAAACTCACTGCCACTGCCAGGCCATTAATTAACCACTTAAATAGCTAGGAGTCAGAGAGAGAGAGAGAGAGAGAGAGATAGAGAGAGGGAAGAAGAAGGAGAGATGGAGAGAAGGGGAGGGAGGGAGGGAGGGAGGGAGGGAGGGAGAGGTGGGCATGGGGAAGAAATTCTTGTCAAACGCTCCAGAGCACTAACATTGCCAACAGCACCCTTGGAACACACACATACACACACACACACACACACACACACGGTGGGCATGAACACTGGTTGTCAAAGCAAAGCAGAAACGATAGACTTCCAGTGGCACTCCATCTCCCTCTCTTACTCAAGACAGGGGGTGTCTGATGATGGAGGCTAGGTGTGAAGAAAGCCTGGGCAAACCACAGAACAAGGCATGCAAGTCATGCCAGAGGGTGGTGTGATTGTGTGTGTGTATGTGTGTGTGTGTGTGTGTGTGTGTGTGTGTGTGTGCGCGCGCGAATGAGTCAACGGTTGCTAGGAGCATTAGAGGGCCTGGCTGTTTTACAGGGCGCCATGGCGTTGTGCAACCCACCATGGATTCAGGAGTCTTGACAACCATGACCCCACTTACACACACTTACACACTTTTTGTACACACACACACACACACACACCCTTCTACCCACATCCTCGCACACACATATGCACACTTCTCCTTCCAGTTGTGTGATTCATTAGTCAGACACAAGGGCTTCCTGTGTTTGTTAGGGGACTGGAGATAAGCCTATTCACACAGAGATATGTATAAATAGCCTGTGCAACCACACACACACACACACAACACCACGAACACACTTCACACAGAGGGCTAATGTCTTGGAGGAGTTGAGTAAGAGATGGAGTCCAATTCTCTCTCTCTCTCTCTCTCTCTCATGTAGTCCGAGTTGAGAAAATGTGAGCGGTGTTCTCTCTATTTCTCACTCAGAGTGAAACTTGATATATCCTTCACACTACTTCCACTTTAGCGACTGCTGTGTCAATCGATGGCGTGTGCGTTGTGAAACAGTCAGCGATAACAACTGTTACAACTGACCACCTCCTACTTTCAAAGTTGGGCAGGCTGACAAAGCGAAAACAGCCACAAAAGCTACTTCACAAGGACATAAAATGCATGATTTAGCATAGTATACGTGTGCTGTGTAGTAACAGTATCATATACCTAGTATTGATTTATTTTTGGTGTTTACAAAGAGGTATGAATGAGCCAATCTCCAGCTGGGATACTACATGGGTGAAATTACAGTACATCAGCTACACCAACCTATTTTAGACTGCTATCTGACTGAAACTCAGTGATAAGATCATTCGATCTTGGCAGTTTTGCCCTTGGGGGAAATTATTTGCAACCAGTTAATATTACTATAGTATTAAATACAGTGAAAAGTCTAAATAAATGTCACGGTCCATTCATGAATGAGTAGTACAACTGATTTCCACTAACTGGTTGTAACCAGTTATTGTTACAAGCATATTATTATGCAGATATAATATAATAGAATGACTAGAACAGAATGCAGGATGGGACGTTGAAGCTTTGCAGGCCTACTGTAACAACCTGCACCCTTGTGGCATCATCATGTATATATGTCTATGGGCGCAGCCCTGTTGACCCCAAGGCTTCTTCTGGATCCGCGCTCTGGCTGTGACCTCACAAGGGTTGCTATTGGCGACCTGTCACTATGGCTTCAGGGGGCCAGCCCTATGGGTGCCCACTTTGCTGCCTGCGTGACCTCATCGGGGGCTTGGGAGACGCGCAAGCTGCGCCCACCTCGCCCCGGTCCCAACCGCACCGCCCCGCCTCAGCCAAGGCCCGGCTCCGAAAAATAAACAATCCTCCACATCGCCCCGGCAACCGCCTCGCCGCGAAGGGGAGCCGCGCTCTCTGGGCTCTTGTAAAACAGCCCTGATTTCCATCCCCCGGAGCTTTCCTTGACGCCATTAGTTCACAGTTTCCTGCACGCCACAATAGATTCCCTCACATCCTAAGTGTCGAGTCTGGTCCATCTTAAAAGAGCCCCCAAAACCATTAAAAGAGAAACGACTATTATTATCAGAGGGTGTTAAGAAGACTCCTCCAACACTCTGGCTTTGCCAGAGAGAACACCATTAAAAGGGGGCTGCTGTGCTGCTGCTGCTGCATCGCTGAAGCACTACCCACTGCTGAAGGGTTGTGGGAGGACATCAGCCGATGCTCCAGCGTGCATTACTGTACCTGTTACATAACTCTTTTTATATAGACCGGCGCTGTCATAAAGGCTGGACATCAACCAGCCACACAGAGAAATCAGGATGAACAGTCAAAGTCCAGTAGGAGAGAGCAACAGAGGGGCATTCTGATGCTCGCTAGTGCCATGGTGTAAAATGGTGCCTTTCAGGCCACTCAATCTTTTCTGGCGATACGGCCCGCCTATTTGCATTCTAGCACAACGAGGCAGAACTATTCTCAGAGTGCTAGGCCTCAGTACTGTGACCTCATATCCTCCTGCCAGAAAGAGAGAGAGAGAGAGAGAGATACAGAGGTGGATGGAGAGAGAGAGAGAGACAGAGAGAGAAAGAGAGAAAGAGAGAGAATAAAGACGCAGCTGCAATGGCACGTGAAACACTTTTGTGCATCTCTCTCCCCTCCAGAATCACACGGCCCAAACAACAAGCTCCCAGTGAATGGCCTTTGCTTAAAAAGCAGATTCTGATGAAAAGAGTCAGAGTCCAACTGTGGACCGTGGGGGTGGGGTGGAGGGCGAGGCTTTGGGAAGAGGGAGGGGGGTATTTTGGCCCAGAGGCTTTTGCCCTGCTGACTGAAACTGGGCTCGGACAGGGGCACACCCTGCACACATGACTAAGAGCTACAGAGGGAAAAGCCGGTCCAAAGTACCATCACTGACTGGGAGAGCCCAAAATGGGAGAAGCACTACTGACAAAGAGAAAAAGCAGGATGAGAGAGGGTGAGAGAGAGAGAGAGAGAGAGAGAGAGAGAGAGAGAGAGAGAGAGAGAGAGAGAGAGAGAGAGAGAGAGGGTGATATCTGGGAGACGTAGGAGAAATAATTTGCAATAAAATGCAAAGCATTGCCAGGAAGGCGTTCCCATCGTTAGTACACGTCCTGTTTTATAGGCCTGTTCTGCTACCTTCACTATACAGCCAGCCCATTCATTCAGGCGTTTCAATACTGTCTGTCCTAAGGAAAGCCTTAAAAGGCGAAAATATAAATCCAACGCGGGGGGAGGGAAGAGGGAG
>NC_085011.1:10604511-10609511 GCF_963854185.1 Sardina pilchardus
CAAAGACATACAAGACAGACAACAACAAAAAAACAAATAATAAAATAAATGAATAAGAAGAATTAATTACAGAAAAAAATCCATGTCCATAGTCCAAATGGTTGCATATGATAGACTGATGAAGGGCGATGAAGATGATGATGATGCGCACAGCTGTCTTTAGGCCTGTTTGCGGGAGGAGTGGCAGAGTTCAAATCATTGTGTGAAGCAGGAACCGTATGGCCATATCAGTTCTTTGTATGTGCATGTGTAGAACCGATTGTTTGCATGAGGAATGTATCATTCTCATTATGCCTCATTCATCCTGTTTGTCTGTTATTTCAAATCATGTGTGTGTATGTAATTAAGTGTTTGTGTACAGTACGTGTGTGTTTGGGGAGTGCATACATATCTCTATGAGTGTATGTGAGTGTGCTTGCACGATTGTTTTTCTCTGCCACTCATGATGCAGTGACGGAACAAGACAAAGGACAAGGCAGGTGGTTCAGACCTGCCAGGAGTAGAGCACGTACCATACGCCCATCTCTAAGTAAGCCGTATGACTCACCCTCCTCTCTGCTGGCCTTGTAACCTTTCATCAGTCTAAAGTACACATTCTCTTTGTGCTCCATCTCTCCCCAAGCATTTAGGAGAGATAGTCAAAAGTGAGAATGATGAATTATGTATACGATGTGTGCATGCACATTGATGGTTTCAGTGATTTGGTTTATGCCTTTAGAATCACATAGGCTACTGCTTCTTTATTGTTTTTGAGTTTTTTGGACCGCGATGTAAGCAAATGTGAGCTTCTTCACAACGACGAGATGTACAAGAAGGCAACGGAGTGTTACTTACTGTAAATAAAACAAAGAGCACTAAATGCTGTAGATTGGTTTCTGTTTTGTGGGCTGTGTTGTGAGTTTGTCTACTGATGTCTATTTATCCAGAGATACTTCCCATGTTGGCCAACATTTGTGATTACATGTTGAACCTGCCAGTAACAAAATTCCCACAAACACACTCCTAAACCTTGTGGAAAGCTTTCTCAGAAGAGTTTAAGCTGTTATAGCAGCAAAGGGTGGACCGACATCATATTAAACTCTATGGATTAAGAATGGGATGCGGCTGAAGTTTATATGGGAGTCAAAGCAGGTGAGCAAATACTTTTGCCAATATAGTGGAAGTCTTGCCTACCCCATTGACTTCCTATTTGTACAGTAGCCACCGTTACCGTGATTACCACAATTCTTAGTGATTTTATGACGCAATCACTAGCTCTATAGTTATTTTGTAGGCTTTTTAATAATGCATTCACAATACTATACAGTATACTGTATACTGCTGAGGCCTCAGAAGGAAAACACCTCACCTTTAATAGAATAGATTGTTTTGAAGCCTAGGATGATGATTTGCTATTGACCATGTCTACCCTGAAGGGTGGCATCTCTACACATTATATTAAAATACTGTGTCTGTGTTACACAGAATGGCTGTACAGAAATTTCAATTTTTACTTTCCTTTTTGCATTGTGTGGGCATGACCTTTTGTTGACATCCCGAGCGCTGTGCAAATCCTTCCTACTGCACGAGGCACGTCGGTAACTCCATATCGTGGAGTTAGACAATACGACAAATTTCCGAAGGGCTGGCATCCAGGAAACGCACCCAACGGTGAAGAAGGTTTCCAAAGAGGGCCCCTCATCCATGCAAGCGCAGGGCCAGTCCCCGGGGTGGGAATGTTTAGCCAGGTTGTAACTGAAGAGCGGGCCATCTTTAATGGATGAAGGCTTACAATGCAGGGGGAGGGGGATCAGGTTTCACATAAACCCAGCCGTGAAGAGCACACTGATGGGTTGAGGCAGAAGCACAGGTGCGGGTATGGCATAGTGTGTGTGAATCTGTGTGTTTGCGTGTTTGAGACTATTTGGGAGTCTCTGTGTGTGTGTGTTTGTACTTGTAAGGGTGTGTGTGTGTTTGTGTGTGTGTGTGTGTGTGTGTGTGTGTGTGTGTGTGTGTGTGTGTGTGTGTGGGTGCCTTGGACAAGGATGTTTGTTGTGTTAGGTTGCTAACACCATTAAAAGGAAACAAAAGACTCTTGTTTCACCCTCGTCTGGCAGAACCCTCCGTGGACATAAGAACCCTGCTAATCCTTAAAAGGTTCTGTATAGGAGCATAAGGTTCTACATGTCGGCTCGAGTGCTCTTTTTTTTAAGTCACTTTTAAGAGCTTTCCATCTCAAAGAGGCACCACAAAGAGACCCAGAACCATCTCCACCGAACCGACACACTGACACACACTTCAACAACACAGCCCTCATCAAACAGTTGAGATAAGAATGTTTATGGGTGTTCATGTAATAGCTGTGGAGTGCAAAGTTCCTTGGCAGCTCGTATAAGCGGAGGTATTCCTCGGTCTGGGGCTTGAGCTGTTAGCACCGCCGGGGCCGACGACTGTTCGCGCTGCTCGCGCGGTCAGCCCCAGAGCTGGACACAAAGACCGGTCTGCCGGCCTGCGGCGTGACGCAGAGTGCGATAAAGCCGCCTGGCCTCTGAATGGGTTTGTTTGAGAGGCGAGGAGGTTTTACGGCTTAATTGCCCTGCGCTGGGAGAATTGAAGGGTTTAAAGTCCACCGACGCGCTCGGGCTAGACCAGTGAGTAACTGCCCTTTTTTTATGGAGGGGCAGAAGAGCATGGGGATTTGGAAGCAGGTGTGTGTCACGAAGCCCATCAAGCCCCTTACAAGTACACACACACACACACGCACACACACTGCTGTCAGCTGGTGGACTGCAGTACAATAGAGTACTATATATAGAGTTTATTTTGAACTCCTTCCATCCCCTGACCAGTGGAGAAACTCTTACTCTCATTGACATAACACCCCCGAAACACACACACACACACACACACACACACGTTGTGAGTTCTAGAAGCTTTGGGGTGGGGTGATGAGTTTCCTCTTGGGAGTTAAACTGAAGGTGTTTGTGCTGGTGGGGTCGAGGAGGCAATGAGAAGGTCACCAAGACAGGGGAGGAAGAGAAAGCTGTGACTGAAGTCTGAGTTTGTGACAAAGACAACACACACACACACACACACACACACGGAGAGAGAGAGAGAGAGAGAGAGAGGTGTTGATAGCTTAAGTGAAAGGTAAACAAAACCTACCTGCCAGAGGGAGAAGAGAGAGAGTGAGTGAGAGAGAGAGAGAAAGAGAGAGAGGGAGAGAAAGCGCAAAGAGAGAGACATGGTGGCAAAACATTTGTTCAGTTCTTGACCTTTTCTGCGTGTGAGGGGGCGACTCAACAGTCTTCCACTCTCCTCTCTCCCTCCCTCTCCACTCCTCCCCCATCCTTTCCTTACTACTATTTCTACCTCTCCATTCCCCCTCTCTTCTTCCCTCTCTCTCTCTCTCTCTCTCTCTCTCTGTCTCCCCTCTTCTGTCTCTCTGCAGTGCGGTGGCTGCAGTGCCTCTGAATGATCTCATCTTGCAGAGGTTACCACGGCGCCCGGCGGTGGACGACCACTCCGCACGGAGATCCGCAGAGCAGGTGTCTGCCCGCACCGCTGCTGATTGATCACTCACAGACACACACACACACACACACACTCTCTCTCATTCACATGGATTCACACACACCCACCCACACACACACACACTTACAGACATAGAATCTCTCTCATTCACTCGCACTCACACCTGCACTTATACACTCTTTCTCTGTGTCTCTCTCTCACACACACACAGAGACACACACACACACACACACACACACACACATAATATACTCCCTCTCTCTCTAACACACACACACATATACACATCTCTCGCTGTCACACTGTCGCCACCCAAAGGTGATAGGAGGTACTACCAGGTCACTAGCTTGTCTCTGCTTACCCCTACAAGAAGCTTTGTGGCAACCTTACTCCTGATGTGTGGTGCGCTGTGTGTGTATATGAGTGTGTGTGTGTGTGTGTGTGTGTGTGTGTGTGTGTCGTGTGTAGTTGCTCCCCCTTGCTCTCTGTTGACTAATTAAAGCCACAGACCGTCTGAATAGTGTTACCATGCAGCGCAGGTACTCCATGTCCAGGCCTTGCTGTAATTATTAGCGGTCTGAAAGGTTATCCCCCAAATCCTGCCCCCGACGAGCCTCTCTCCGGCTCTCCAAGAACTCTGTTGCCTGGAGACTACATTTCCACGGAGACGGCCAATGACGGCGCATCGATCGGGCCGAGTGATTAATGACGTATTTTGCGGCGCGCATCAATACTGTGACTGGACTGTGCCGACTGTCTTCTTTAGAAGAGAAAGGGGGGGGGAAAAATCATTATAACCTGATGTGGGAAACAAATGAGATTGCAGAATACACAAATATATTTTTCAATGATCATCTTTAAACACGTCTCATTCCACAGACCTCCCCTGTTTATTAGACACAGTGTGGGAATATTCATAGTGTGGGACATATTCAGTACTAGGCTGCATGGCCAGCGATCTCTGGACAGACGGCCAAAGCTTTTCGCTGCGGCCCAAGATAGCCCACTCCTGCTGCCACTGGGACAGAGCTGGATCCTCCTGCCTGCTCTCAGATCAGTTCTACTCACTCACCACATTTGGCCGTGAACAGCAGAGCGAAGAACGTGTACATAGGGATTGAAACAGTTCCGACTTCCCAGTCAAATTTGGCAATAATAAACCCAAATTACAAATTGCCATTGATATGGGGAAAGTCATAGATTGTGGCCCTTTGGGCAGCAGAGCGGGCCAGTACAGGGTTTCTACCATCTGGGCCTCTCAGCATGACATCAATCCACTGGCCCACTTCTACAAAACATCAATGCACTGTCGTCAGTGAAACAGGTGATCGTGCCATGATGGAGTGTTATAGTGAGAGTGTTATAGTGAGAATCTGGGTCTTGCGTCAAAGATGTCACAGTCTGCGGCCCTAGCTACAGTAGTAAGCTGATGTAGTTTCACCGAAATGAGGAAGCCGTGATTGCGCAAGGACGAGGGGGAACGGCAC
>NC_085011.1:10612011-10674511 GCF_963854185.1 Sardina pilchardus
AGATGCTTCTTCTCAAGGCAACATCACTGCACCAGAGCATATTGGAGTGTGTGGATGTACTGTATGCATTCATGCCTCCTCCTCAAATAATTTACAAAGCCAGCACTGAGATGTACAGTACAGTAAGCATGTCTCATGATGTGGCCATGGACGGTGAAATGGCACAAGAGATTCAGCATTTTGCCCAGATTTGTGTAGGAGCTCAGCTCGGCCCCTGACTCATGACGCCTGGTGCCGTGCTCACAGAGAGCTGAGCGCTACACTAATGAGGAGCGTAGCATGTACTGTAGAGCCATAAAGCCTTGAATCGTATACGGTTGTGGGAAGATAACAAGCGGAGAGACAAATCTTACTGTGAACTTTGTTCGCAAAGGAGGAACGGCCTGTGCCGGTCTTCAAGGTTTTGCTTTCGACTCTTCTCTCTTAACTAGCAGCCAAGAGCGCTCTTGCAATGAATAAGTTTAATTAAAATCGGAATGGAGCTGAATTAAATTTCTCAATCAACCTTGACCCTTGCAGCACTGTAATTTCACATTCATATTAATTATTTAACCCTTGCTTTTCCGTGGAGAACTTCTAAACGCCTTTCACTACTTTGATATCAGAGCTGCAGCCCTTAACCGACACCTGTAGTCTTCCTGACTGTGATTCTTCATCGTCAATACGCTCAATCACACACTATTATTATTATGAATTTTATAAATCTATCATGATTATTTAATTCCACATCATAAAATCAAACCACGTAAGAAAACAAAAAAAAGCATGTGGTCTACAGCTACACTAATGGTCTACAGCAGGGGTGTCAAACTCATTTTCACCGAGGGCCACATCAGCACAATGGTTGCCCTCAAAGGGCCAGATGTAACTATAAAATGTGTAGCACCAGCCACAAAATCTTTAGCATCGGTATAAAACTTCCCTAAAACCGAGAAGAGCAAAAGGTATCAGCATGACATGTTCTTTTTATTATTGTTATGTTTGTAAAAACAAAACAAAAACCTCTGTCAGTTCCATAGCCTACAGTTTGACTTTTCAATGAGGGTCACTGGTCAGTCAGGAAGAGGTCATGCCATGGATTTTTTTTTTTTAGATTCAAGTATATTCAACTTAACTGTCATTGCACAAGCGAAATACCAGTAACGAAATGCAGTTTTACATCTAGCCAGTGATGCAAACAAACTGACATGTCAAAAGGTGCATCACTACACCGTTCTATACACATACAGTAGAAGCGAACGGTCCCGGTGGACTTTTTCTTTGAAGTTGAAAGGTGTTGTGTGGATACGTTGCTCGTTTTGAACCGAAATGAAAATGCAAAGCAACAGGATTACAACAAACTTCTAGCCTACCTATGCTTGCCTGATCTGAATGCACCTTTTCTCGGTCGGAATAGGCTCACTTTTGGCCAAACAATCATTTGCTCGATGAGCAAGGTTTTGAAGCTGGATTTTTTTGGATAGGACTACCCACAATTATGTATGCTTTTTAAACGTAGACGTAAACGTATCACGTAGTTTACAATTACCAATTGAAATCAAAGTAACTTACATCGATTCCCCTCTCAAAGAACCACACGCACTTCAAACAATCATGCGTTTCACAGGCAGGCTAAACCGAGCGCGTAATTTACTGTAGGTGCTCCGTTCGCTAAAATAGTTTAGAATACTGGTCTATTTTGTTTTCACACGTTCGCGTTGCTATCACATCTGATGTAGCCAGTTACACTGATCATAGAGGAAGGTGGTGCCTCCCTGTCAGTCTCACGTGCGTGCATTGTATTGCAGTGTATTGCCTATACGCAAGATCAGACCTTTAAAGCTGTATCAGACTGTAATCTATCAAGCTCTCGCGGGCCACATACTGTATCAGACCCTGTAAGCTCTCGCGGGCCATATGAAATGATGTGGCGGGCCGCATTTGGCCCGCGGGCCTTGAGTTTGACACCTGTGGTCTACAGCTACACTAAAGCTGCTATACACATCACAGTCTTGATGTGTTTACAGCCCAGAGCCTGTGCTCTTTATTATGTAAGATGTAGAAGTGTGTTTTAATGCCGGCCATCACACTAACCCAAACTGATGCTCAGCTCCAGCTCTTTGTTGTTCATCTGTATGACACTTAAGTCTCTGACTCACGGTGGCCCATGCGCTGAGTGGCTTTAAGTCATGCGCTGACTGCTTTAATCTGGCATGTTTTTGGAAGTTCTTCAGCGGTGTTGGGAGTCCCTCAGAGTAACTTCTCACCACTGCCATATGTACTGTAGCCTACCGGTCCAGTGTTAAGAAGCCAAGCAAGCGTAGAGTTGTGCCGCAAAACAACACGCATGCTACCAGATTCACAATCAGCTTCTGCATTCTTTCAAGCTTCTAGCGGCTGCATCCAGCCTCCACACGTTTTATACTATCTTCTTTATATTCTATTATGGAATCTTACTTAATCTTTCTTGCGAGAGCACAATTTGACAATTTGAAATTTGAATTTGTCTGCAAAATACTCTGGCGATGATGAGCAGTGATGCACGTTACTATTACCCCAGGCATCGGTGGAAACCAATCACATCGGTGTATCTGATATAGGCGGGCCAGAGGCGGGCTAAAGTGATGACGACAGCGCTGCAACGTTCAAAATCAGTAAACATTGGTCGTAGTGTTATCCAATTGCGTCAAAGTCCAGAATCAGTCAGAGTAAACATTGGTCGTAGTGTTATCCAATTGCGCCAAAGTCCGGAATCAGTCAGAGTAAACATTGGTCGTAGTGTTATCCAATTGCGTGCAGTGATATTTTCAAAAGCATGCTTGGTGCCGCCCCTCGAGTTGGGTCATTACATTATTCGTGGCCTGAAAGATTCCCAGGGTCTGGATTTTGCAGGCCGGGAGTCTTATGCTTTCTCATGCAATCTCCCTTGTACTCAGTCATGTGCTCATATTCATACAGTCTACCATAATACTGTGTTCAGTTGAATCATAAGCATGTCTAATGCCCCTGTTATGTTATGTACCCCTCCTGCTATTCCTTCATATGGTTAAGCAGCGCTGGTGTGTGCGGTGTGTGCGGTGTGCGGTGTACGGTGTGCGGTGTGCGGAGTGCGGTGTGCGGTGTGTGCGGTGTGCGGAGTGCGGTGTGCGGTGTGTGGGGTGTGTGCGGTGTGCGGTGTGCGGTCGCTTACTCTCCGCTGACGGTCTTCTTGCGGGAGCAGCAGAAGCAGGCCAGGGCGGCCAGCAGCAGCAGCATCAGCAGGGGGATGCCGATGCCCAGCACCAGGCCCAGGATCAGCGGCTTCTGCTCCTCCATGGACACGGCCTCCGCAGTGCCCGTCCGGTTCACATTGTCCCGCTCTGGTTTGAGATGTGTGTGTGTGTGTGTGTGTGTGTGTGTTGGGTACAAGAACAAAAGAGAACAAAAGAGAGAATGGGCAAAAGAGTGAGAATGAACATGAGCTATAAGATGAGGAAAAGCAGAGACTGAAGGAGAGACAGAGAGGCAAGCCCACACCAGGAATATCGGACATTATTCTGACAGAGTGCACAGTGCAGAGCTCAAAAAGGAGGAGGAGGAGGAGGAGGAGGAAGAGGAGGGAGAGGAGGAGGAGGGAGAGGAGGAGGGAGAGAAGCTGTTCATAGCTGGAGCCGCCTGTGTATCTAAGATATCCCAGAGAGTGAGAAAAGCCATTCATCTAAGTAGGGACCTCAGCTGTCCTCCCCCTCGTCTCCTCGGCTGATAATATGATAAGGCTGTGATTAAACACATTGATAAAGTCTCAGAGCCTCGACTGCGGCTGTAAAAGGAAGGCTTTTATCAGCGCTGAGACATCAGCGGGTCAACGGGAACAGACAGGCCTTTAAGGAGGCTTTCAGACTGACTGTAGCCCACAGCATTTGAAACATCAAACATGGTGCTGAAGCGGGTGACAACAGCAGAACCAAGTGCCACTATAGAATTCAGCGAAACATTGTTTATCTTACTGATAAAAAATATGGCAAAACATCATCGAAATGAATGGCTATATCGTTCCATCTATATCACGTGATTAAATCCGTATTATGTATGATATTTTAATAGCAACCAACAGCAAGATACACAACACACATATACTGCATCATCTTTATATGTATACATTCTTGAATATATACATAAATGTATATTTATGAATGCATATATTCTTGAATTTCCCCTTGGAGATCAATAAAGTATCTATCTATCTATCTATCTATCTATTTATCTATCTATCTATCAATCTATCTATATCATATTTTGGGTTTGCCCACTGGAGGATGGGAGTCATGTCAGGACACTCACCTAACACACAGGACTGTGCCTCCTCCATGTCGGTGCCGTTACACACACACCTGTAGCCTCCGTAGGTGTTGGAGCACACCGCCGGGGGCACACACTCCGCCTCATTGGCCTTGCACTCGTCCAAGTCTGAGGGCGGGCACAAGAGAGAGGGTGTGTGTGTGTGTGCGTGCGTGTGTGTGTGTGTGTGTGTGTGTGTGTGTTTATGCTAGTCTGAGTCAAAGGTTGAGCACAAAGCCCTGGGGCACTGCTGTCCAGGCCTGTTTATTACATCCAAGTAGACACTGCTTTGTTAAAAAGTTTTAAAGGGCCGCTTGATCACTGTGAAGTGACATCAGACGCCTCATCGGCCTTGCAAAGTGAAGGCAGGCGGACGACAACACCAACAAGAGAGATGGAGAGAAAGAAAGTGAGGGAGAGAGAGAGAGAGAGAGAGAGAGAGAGATTTGAAAATAAAAACTTTGGGCAAAGAATTTAGCACAGGTGTCAAACCCAGGAGGTCTTCTAGGGCCAGTGTGCAAACATTCAACTACACAATACTGTTTGAAAGTTTCCAACAACACTTCATTCTGCTCATGAAAAAAACCTTAAGTATTTCAGCATCAGAAACTGCTGGAGTGAGACTGACTGAACATGTAGAGTATATACATGTGTTTATGGTATGTGCATAGGTCAGCTGAAATCTTCTCACCTCCAACGTCTGCCAGGGTGATGTCGTAGTAGGCACCGACCCGGCTCAGGTAGTCCTGGACGTACCAGTGTGGGGTGTCGCTGGACATGTTGATGCGGTACTCGTTGGGTCCGCTCGGTGCTGTTGGTCGGTACTGTTTCATGCTGGCGTTGTAGAACTTGTTCTGGAAGCCCATGGAGAGGATCCGCTCCAGCTGAAAGGCAACAGGAGCCCTTGTTAGAACCCTAACATAGTTAAAACCCTCGTTAGAACCCTCACATAGTTAAAACCCTCGTTAGAACCCTCACATAGTTAAAACCCTCGTTAGAACCCTTACAGGGTTAAAACCCTTGTTAGAACCCTCACATAGTCAAAACCCTTGTTAGAACTCTCACATAGTAAAAATCCTCATTAGAACTCTCACATAGTTAAATCCCTCGTTAGAATCCTCGTTTCATTAGAACCCTCACTTCATGAGGTCCCTCATTAGAACTCTTACGTTGTTAGAACCCCCACAGATCCCCAGAACAGTAGCTGGTGCAGCATCAATAGGCGCATTTACATGGACATTACGACTGATGTGTTTATATGACGACTTTTATTCCGATTGATTGAGCTGTTATTCCGTTTCTAATCGGAATAGAAGTGTCCGTGTAAACGTGTCTAGTGACTAGTTAACGGACTCAGATGGAAGTGGCCGCTCACCTGAGTAAGGCCTTCTTGGCCCACCTGTCTCTTGCCCCAGCTCATGGACACATTGAACACGTTCCACCCTGGCAAACACAAAACCAGTTGAGCAGAGGCAGCAAAGAGCATTGAGCGCTGCCATTGTTACACTGTAGGTCAAGAAAACAGTGCTGAAAATACAAACAAAAAATCAGGATTTACCTGTAGGGTTTGCAGAGTCACCTGGGATTAAGAGCACAAAACATGTTTTCAAAGTGGCAGGTAACACAATGCAAATCACAGAGCAGTGCAAGACAGCACAACAGAACAAATGTGAACACCAACACCATCACCAACACCAACACCAACACCAACACCAACACCAACACCAACACCAACACCAGCACCAGCACCAGCACCAGCACCAACACCAACACCAACACCAGCACCAACACCAACACCAACACCAACACCAACACCAACACCAACACCAGCACCAGCACCAACACCAACACCAACACCAACACCAGCACCAGCACCAACACCAACACCAACACCAACACCAACACCACCACCAACACCAACACCAACACCAGCACCAGCACCAGCACCAACACCAACACCAACACCAACACCAGCACCAACACCAACACCAACACCAACACCAAATACTATATAGCTAAAGTTTTATGTTGCAGGTTACACAGATTTACCAAGGATGATGTTATATAAGGAAAACAAGAAATGGGCCACTTTCAAGAGTAAATCATACAAGTTTTTTCTATTTCTTTTTCATATGTCGTGGTGTGTGTGTGTGTGTGGACAGCGGCTCCTACTCACCACAGCCATCTCTCTGGTCACTGGTGCGGTAGCGGCAGGAGCAGCGCACTGAGCCGGCCGTGTTCACACACTCAAACTTAGCATTGGGACACGTGGCAGGGTCCAGGCACTCGTTTATATCTGAGAGTGGACAAATATCAGTCAATGTGAGTGTGTGTGTGTCTCTCTCTCTTTCTCTGTGTATCTATGTGTGTGTGTGTGTGTGTGTGTGTGTGTGTGTATGTGTATTTGAACAAATATCAGTCAATGTGAGTGTCTCTCTCTCTCTCTCTCTCTCTCTCTCTCTCTCTGTCTTTGTATATATGTGTGAGTGTGTGTGTATGTGTGTGTGTGTGTGTGTGTATTTTTGTCGTTACGTGTGTGTGCGTGGGTGCATGATAAATTAGCATTACCTGTGCACTCTTGTCCGTTCCCTGTGAACCCAGGTTTACACGCACAGGTGTAGTTGTAGCCCGTGCTGGAGCACTCGGCCATTGAGTGACAGGGGAAGGGGAAGGGAGGCAGACAGAAATCTGTGGGAGCACGATGAAGCATTCAATACAATGCATTACGTGAAAGACACGAAAAATGGTCCAACATTTTGTGTTCTCACATCACAATGAAGCATTCAATACAATACATTACGTGAAAGACACGAAAAATGGTCCAATGTTTTGTGTTCTCACATTACCACGCTAAAATGACAACACCATCCCAGAACTTCAATACATTTCAGATAGGCATATGATCGCCTATCTATAGTAAATTATTGTGCATGTAACCCTCAAACAACAATCATAAACAATGACTTCCTCACAGGCTGGTTGGTACTGTAGCTTAAGGTGACTGAGACCAAAACCGGGGACATAATCCCAAAAAGGCCGAAAAAAGAGGGACATTTTCAGTTTGACTATCAATCTGATTGAAACACATCTTCAAAAAACGGGGACATATGTAGTTTTTCTGTATTTTCTCGGGGACAGACAACCACAAACGGGGCCTGTCCCCTGAAACCGGGGACGTCTGGTCACCCTATGGTAGCTTCCCCTCACCGTTCTCGAAGCACTTGTAGCCGGGCACCCCACTGCTGACCGTGGGCTGGGGGCAGGCAGCGCAGGAGAAGGAGTCGGAGTGGGGGGCGCTGGAACAGTCCACGCCAGGGAAACAGGGCTCGCCACGACACGCGTCTGTGCTGTTCCCACACAGGGGCCCACTGAAGCCTCGTGGACACAGGCAGCCCACCACCTACAGGGGGCAGCAGAGTAGAGACAGGAAATCATTACAGAGAGATAGATAACACAGGGTGGGGGACATGATTGAGGAATATCTTAAGTCAGGACGGGAGATGTCTTGATTGCACTCACTAGATGGAAAGCAAAAGGGGTGTGTGGAGCATTTTGTGTAGTTAAAAAGCAGAATGGATCATTCTGATCAAGGTATTCACCTGAACGATGCACATATTCATTGCCTCTACTCCTACACTGAGGTAAAATACGTTACATCCTTACATTGTAGGGTGGTAATTGTTATTCACAACCACAGACATATTGTGTGTGCATGTGTGTGTGTGTGTGTGTGTGTGTGTGTGTGTGTGTGTTTACCTGGAACTTGCCCTGCAGGTGGTTCTGTGTGACGCTGCTGTACTGGCAGGTGCCTCCGTTGAGGCAGGCACACACCTGCAGCACGGGCACGAGCAGCGAGCTGGACATGTGGTCACTCACCAGCACGGATAGACGCACCGGCTGCACACTCAGGGCCTTCCACACCAGCACGCCGTCACCTGAGTCCCGGAGAACACACACACACACACATGGAGATGTACAAACATTTACGTACGCACACACACACACACACACACACACACACACACACACACACACTGTGATCTAATTATAGTTTCTGAATACATTTTATAAGGCATTTAGTATGACATTAAAAGATACACAACAATGATCAGACCTTTTGATACAATTTACCCGACAAATCAGTGACCTCTCTCCCTCTAGAGATGACTAGATCAAGGGTGTCGCCAGCCAAGGTCTTTAGCTCTGTCCAACTGTCCAAAGTATTAAGGAACTTGTAATGGCTTTAGCATCAGTCGTCATCTTATTGACATGGACATTGAAATCGCCATTTACAATTACACGATCATAGCTAGCGATGATGATGAGTGACATAAGTTCAGGAAACTGGTCGAGGAAGCCAGTATAGCCTAGTTTGGGAGGGTATAAGGGGTCAGCTGGGTGGGCAGGTCTCAACATGAGCAGGTGCATTGTGTTAGCCTGGTTTCAACAAGAAACAGAAATTCCTTTTTTTTCCACAGATAAAATCATTGATTGCAAACATTTTAGTGGTGAGGGTGCCTACATTTAGTACACCCATTTTAGCTGATAAAATATCTGTCTTTAAAGGAATATGCTGAGGTATAGAAAGAATATTAGTTGGGTTTCTACTAGTTTTAATATTGCCTTTGCTTTTCACTATACATTGGGCAGAAATCAACGTCAGAATAGGACTATATAAGCAGCTTGATCTAGACTAGTAGTAGCACTATATGTTGAGATGTATAAAACATTTTCAGATCCATATAGCCTACAGTACATGCACATTATTTAAATTGATACCTGGGGGGCATGAATCTGTGATATTTTCTACAGAATGGCATTGCCTCAGTGTGGTCGTGATATGGCCAGAGAGTAGCATGGCTCCATATCGTCTGTCATAAGTCTTTTAAACAACCAGAGATCTTTAATTACTTTGATATTAACTACATTATTATATTACAAAAACTTCCCAATTGCTTAATTATACCTTATTAATAATGCACAAAAAACGGAATGAATTTAATCAAAACATGTTATGTTGTTTTATCTTTGGACCAGCGATATTTAGACAGTGATGGAGGGAAAAAAACTTCCCATTCTGTTTCTCCGAAAAGCATTATCGAGAGCTTCAGCTGTCGTGTTAATCCTGAGACACATAGACGACGTGCAGTCAGCAACGCAGAGATTATGAATGTATACTCTGCTTTCGATCTCTATGATGCCACATAAGCATGCCTGGATTTGCCACATAAAACACACAAATCACAAAAGATGACTGACCTTTGCCTGACCCTCTTTGGTCCTGCTGCAATGGGAAAGTGTTTCACTGGTTTAGCGAAAGCTAGATGGTTTACATGTATTAAACCGTCTTTCCATGACCCATAAAGGCTGAACATATTTTTGCTGGGGTCACAGAGAGACCATTTTCCCTGCTTGGCCAGTTGCAGCCACTGGAATGTACGTACAGTAGATGACGTTCATTCATCATCAGAATGACGTGGTGTCGATGAGAAAATGCACAAATAATCTCAAGAGGGTTATCCTACATTTACGGATATACCTTTCATATCTATCCTGAGGCTTAAGGGCCAAGGGGTGGAGTTGATAATGTCCTGTTTAGTGCAAGACTGACATATATACTGTATATATATATTTTCTGGTTGTGCACTCTCAGAAGGTTTCTAATTGGGTCAATTTGAAGCAGATTTGACTTTTCCTTTTGAACACTTGCATACAGAAGAGAGAAAGCATCATTAATATGAGCAAAGGTGATAGCGGAGATAGAGAAGGTCAAAAATAATAAACAATGTGCTTCTTATAAGAGTGTTCTGCACAGAACCTTTCAAGAATCCAAACATGGGGTCTAACCATGGGTTTCTCACCGTCAAGCTGACATCTAAAGCAGACATGAGGGGCTTTACAAATATACTTTCATCACAGTATTTTCAGAGAAGCTACACTTTATAAGTTCTACTGAAGAAATGATTTGAATAATATATACAATTGTATGACCATTTTAAAAACAGAGTATACAATTGGTGACAAACACAAACTGAGACCCTGGTGAGTGGTTGCCATGGAGACTGACCGCTGCCGATGGTGGCCTGTGGAGGTCGGGGGTGGAGTAGGGAGAAGCTGAAGGGGTCACGGTTAGGGTCCTGAACCCTGACCTGCACTCGCACCGTCTGATTGACCCTACAGCGGATCACTGTGGGCTCTGTCACGATGGGGGGCATGTTCGCTGTCAAAGGTGAAAGAGAAGAGAGAGAGAGAGAGAGAGAGAGAGAGAGAGAGAGAGAGAGTAAAAGAGAGAAGGAATGAATGAATTAATGGATGGATGGATGGATGGATGGATGGATGGAAGGATGAATGAATGAAAAAGGGGACGTGAGAGGGATGGAGAAGAAACAATCAGAGAGGAGAAAAGCATGGGGGAGGCAAAGAGGGGAAAAAAGAGAGGTGAGTAGAAGTCATCAATCACAATTTGCTTGTGTTCATCTCTGGGGGTTGTTTCACGGTCATCCGCTTACATTGATAAACTAGCGTGAACGCCTGCTGGGAACTGATGTGAAATGGGTACACATTGCATCCACATCCACAGCACGCTTGTGTTCGCCTCACATTACTTTCCCATGGTGGTTTAGTCCGCCACTAGAGGGCAGTGCTTACCGAGGGTCAGGGAGAGGTTTTTGCCTTTCTGCTGGGCCTGCAGGGTCTCCTGGCCCAGGTGTGTGTTCTCGGAGGCCAGGCTGTCGTGCACACACTCCCGGCTGCCGTGGCACGCCTGCAGCTGGCTCTCCAGGACGTTGGGGCTCACGGAGGTGAAGAGCTCGTCGGAGGTGACCGCCACGAACGGCTCCGACGGGAGCACAAGGGAAGGGAACAGGCTCTCGGGGGATGGGGCAGCCCCTTCACACAGGAGGAACAGGCACACACACACACACACACACACACACACACACACACGTTAATTGACATTTGGCATATGGAAACATATAGTAAATATGTTTATATATAATATACTGCATATATACATATACAGAAATGAAAAAGTCAGGTTACACTACTGCGCTAAACTGGTTATGCCTCAAATACTATAGTGCTCTGTGTATGTGTGTGTTTGTGTGTGTGTGTGTGTGTGTGTGTGTGTGTGTGTGTGTGTGTGTGTGTGTGTGTGTGTGTGTGTGTGTGTGTGTATGTGTGTGTGTATGTGTGTGTGTCTGTGTGTGTTTTCAGTTATTCATGAGAGTGTGTACATACTTTTGTATGTGTGACAAAGTGACTGAATATGTGTGTAATGTGTGTATGGGCATGCACGTGTATGAGCACACACTCACAGGACATGCCAAACTCATGCAGCTGGCTCTCGGTCGGCTGAGTGGCGTTGAGCGAGTGCACCAGCTCGCCGTTGGACATCAGGAAGTCGTCGGAGCGGCGGGAGCTCCAGAGGCCCAGCAGGCCCACGGTGCGGTTGAAGAAGGCCTGCGGCACCTCCGCCTGGACGGCCAGCCTCCCCGCGTCCCCCCGCCACACCACCACGTTCAACCCCCCCTTGTACACCACCGCGCAGCGGCTCAGCGACGTGCAGCGCACAGCAAAGCACTCCTCAGAGTGCAGTACACCTGCCAGGACACCAGAGGGCAGCAGTGAGATAAAAGTGTCACAGGATTCTGCTCATGCAGGAAGTTCTTGGTACTTGTGTTTGTTTTCTTTGTTGAAAATGTGAACGAGGGATTTCTCCCAATTCATCATCCGGCCTTACATAGTCTGAAATATGTATTGATACAGAGTCTGTGTGTGTGTGTGTGTGTGTGTGTGTGTGTGTGTGTGTGTGTGTGTGTTTCTTAGTGGCCACATCATTTCTCACCAACAGAAACAGGAATGTTGACATCATTAACCAGGATCTTAAGTCCACCTCCGGTCTCTGCACGCATCCATTCCACCTTTGAAACACAGAGATCCAGGATTCAAATTCTTCATAAAAAAACATTTGCCATCGCCAAAGCGTTAAAAGATAGAATAACAATGTTTTTTATGGATATGGATTAAAAAGGGAAGAAAATCACAATTAGGACAACAGTTGTTGTGTGTGTGTGTGCGTGTGTGTGTGTGTGTGTGTGTGAGAGTGTGTGTCTGTTTCTCTCACACACACAGCAGACTCACAACACGCAAACACACACACACACACACACACACACACACACACACACACACACACACACACACACACACACACACACACACACAGCCAGTACCTTCCCTATGCCCTGGTGGAAGGCTGCGAGGCGTGCGAGGACGGGTACCCGGCGGGCCTCTCCGTGTGTGTGCAGCACGTCTGTCGCCCCCTGCAGGGTGAAGATGTTAGAGCCGGAGCTGGAGGACAGGCGCGCCAGCACGAACATCCCCACGGCCTTGAACGTGTACTCGGACCCATCGAACGTGATGAAGTGGAGGCTGCCATAGGCCATGCCTGCACAGGAGAGAGTCACTTCACATTACAGACTTACTGTGTGTCAAATGTGCTCATATGCATACCATACCACATATGCACATGAAACATATACACATGAGACCCATGCATGCACACATATACAGAATGAATTCTGCCGGATTAATGAGTATGGTTGAGGAGAAACAACAAGATACACACAGACATACACACACACAGACACACACACACACACACACACACACACGCTCATCTACAGTATGAACTGCTATGAACAGGCACACACACTCTCACTCTCTCTCTCACACACACACACATGCACACACATACTGTACAAACATGCTTACAGACAGACAGGGTATTTCTACAGAACCCCACTACACTAATATATTTAGAATCTTCTCACCTATACCAGGCATGGCTTTATTGGCCAGTACGCTGCTGTTGCTGTTATCACTGTCGTCATCATCATCACCTGAGCCCATCCATCCGTAACCTTGACAGCGGTCGAGGGGCCTCTTCTTCAGGTACAGGTGACACAGAGACGAGAGCATGCAGCACCACTGGAAGGGCTGCAGGTCCCCATCTAGCAGAGGTCAAAGGTCATATGTACAGTACATATGATAACTCCACAGACTATATATACCTAAATGAGCAGAGGTGTCAAATGAAAACTATGCTCAGAGAGGGTTAAAGCGGAGCGAGAGGCGCAAACGTTTGATCATTTCCGCGCTCTGTCTTCACAAGGGGGAGGGGGGGCTAAATCCCCCTCTAAGCAGACCTGCTAACATTCGAACTGAACTGCTTGCCGATCTGACAGAGATCAATATCCCACTATGACGTCTTTGCAACACGCCTCTTTAAGCAGACAGGAACTGTTCGAATTTTGCTTTCATAGAGATGCATTACGTTGCTCTATCTTGTCAATAATTAAGGATCTTTGCTATGCTACATATATCCACTAGGGGGGAGAATAATGTAAAAACTGCTCTTTGTTTTGTAGTCTTCTCCTCATGGCCATAGACAGGATTATTCACGTTTTTCAGGTAAACAGTGTTGCTAGAAATGTTGAAGCACCCTTAGATTATGATTTCTGGTGAAATTTGTAGAGACTGATTGATACATTGACATACATACATACATGCATAGCATAAATCATGATTATACAATACAGCCTATTAGGCCTAAAGGTTCATTTAGCAATGTAGCCCATGTACACAAGACTATACACCATAGAGAGGGCTGAAATATAAAGGGTATCATGGTCATTTTGCCAACAACGATGTAGATCATTTATGACATGTTTTGTTTTAACTTAAGCCAACACACTTTTCTGCGACATTCTATTTTTGTTTAGATGCACCTGTATATCTCAAGAGCCTTTCCCCCAAATTGGCTTTAATGATATTCATACTGGTCCCTGTTCCATCTGTTATTAAGAATGCTCTTTTTCTCCTCATCAGACTAGCACATATTGAATTTATAAATTGCAGGACCATAGGTTTCATCAGATCTCCATTTAGTGGACAAAATATCAATCATCTAAAAACATAATTGATTATTATTATTAGTTGTATTTTATTTGCCTTATAGGAAACTATTTCAGCAGTTTAAAACTACAGTCAAATATGTTTGGTAAAACCAATAGCCTACTTTCGGGGATGTGATGACATCATAAAAGAGCAAAACAAGTACAGTCTCTGATTCAGGAAGATGATCCCGTGCAGGATGAGTAATGTGTAGGTTACTCACACACTCACAATACACTTCCTCTCTATGAGACTCTCATGCCAACCTCAAGTTTCATGAGAACCGTCAGTCATCCAATTGGAACACATGGAACCGGTTGGGTTGCCCTGCAACATTGCTCAATCTGACACTTTGTACCACTTGACAAGTTCAGTTGTGACTTTTTGAGTGCATCTCTTATACAGTATTTTGGTAATGAGATGTAATGGGCAGGTCACCATAGTTGATCAACAGTGTAGTTAGTGTACTGATGAAGGAATAGATTCAATAGACAGATATGGAATGTTTGTGTGTATTTAAAGTGTAGTTTTAGTACTTTTGAAATACAAAAATACAGCATTTTATTTTGATAATGTATTCATGTATTTTGCAGTTCATTTTTACTTTAGATTAGGGTATTTGATGAGGTATTTTTGTCCATCCCAGCCAACAACTGGAGCAGCCAGACAGCTACAGTGCAACATCTTTGAAATCATGATAGGTTACGGAATAATACAGAGTTTACAAGTTGTATTTGCTAATTGCTATATCGGCAAACCCATAGCCTACATTCAATTTGTGTTCAGGAGATTAGGGTGAAATTGTATGCAAAACTGTACGGTCTAGGAAGTGGGGATGGTTAATGCAGCCAAACTGCAAAAATGGAAAAAATGCTTATCATCTGATTCAGCATACAGTAGCTTTTGAGCTGTTGCTGTCACATCAAAAATGCTCTCCCACACATTCCAGAAGTCAAGGAATGATATTTCCCCCATTTCAACAAAACTTTGTTTACATCTAATTTACACAATTAACATTATAATATCATGATTGCCTAAAGTGTTACCTATATGCTGCTGTGTCTTGTGCGTGCTGAAGTAGCGCTCGCTGTATCCGGCCAGCAGGGGGCCCTGTGGGTCATAGACGCAGCGTTTCCCTGCGCCGTGATGGTTGGACAGGATGGACTGAAACACCTGACCGCCGGCGCCACCCCAGCGCAGCCCTCTCATATCCCTGACCAGCGCCTCCTGGGTCGGGGGAAGAGTCTCCGGCCCGAACGCCAGGTCCTCCAGCGCCTGGGTGCGGGTGCAAGGGCACGGCGCCACGCCCAGTGCCCACTCCACCGGCGCGGGTTCACTCAACGCCCACATCTGGCACTTGCGACGAGGGTCGTCCGTGGTTCCGGTGGGCCCGGTCAGGTCGTACACCAGCTGGCCCTTGTGGCCCGTGTTCCCGGGCACGTCCTGGGGCCGGTAGCGGCCGCCAGGTCCAAATAGGTTGTCGGGGGGGAGGGTGGTTTCGTTGTGGAAGTGGTCAGCTCCGTCCGTGTAGCCAATCAGGGCGTTGTGGTGTATCCGCTGGCCTGGACCCCACAGCATGTCTCCGAAGCGAAGCAGGCCGAAAGAGCGCTCTCCATCGGTAGTGAGAATGCACTGGAACGTGTTGGTCTATGGACACAGACATTCAGAGACCAGATGAAGAACATCAGAATATTCCTACAGTTTTGTTAGCGCAGTTGATAACTTATTGTAATATAGATGCTATTGTTTAGTTAAGATGTTTTTAAGGTGTTTTGTTCCTTGATCTTTTTTTTTTTTTTCATTTTACTTTGGCTACATCTCTACTGCAGCGTATTTGCTAGAATTCAAAAGACTATTGCTACGTTTCAACCTCCTCACCGCATCCAAGCTCCCAAAACGGAACAATTAGGATCCTTTGGCGACCCTATGTTTGTTTTAAGCCGGAGCGGTTGTAATAATCTGGATGCACAAAGGATCTTCGAAACTGAAACAGTGTTTGTGGACGTGGAACAGATTTGTTCCTAAAATCCATAATTAAAACAAATACGCAGTAGTGTAGACGTAGCCTTAGCGTACACACACACACACACACACACACACACACACACAGACACACACACACACACACACACAGTTTCATATGTGTAAAGTCTTATGCTGAAGTAGGGCAAAGACCAAGTCAAACAGCACCACACCCTAACCACTATCCTCATCTTACTCCTGTTCAGCATAATGTGAAAGAGTGGGAAGGCATAATAAAGCAGGTTGTGTTACCATGACATTTGAGGGTAAAGAAGGATCCTCTCTCTTTAGCCACATACTGTTTGCCAGTTGTGTGAACAGTCACAAGAAACTGATAGCCATCGAGGGTATGTAGATGATGTGTGGTGTAGACTGGAACATGTGAGTAGCAGCACACTGGTAACAGATTAAAGGTCATGCCGTTCTGAGAGTAAAGGAAGTATTTTAAAATGTCACGATGCAAATAGAACCGAGGGGTTGAATAAGTCCCTATTATTATTTACCAACTGATTACATACAATGTGTACTAATATTCTGGTTCTGTTTCTGTTTTGAAAGCAGGCTGTAGTCCTCTCTCTCTCTTAAAGAAAGTTAACTGGTTTTAATCTATATCAAACACAGGACTTTTTTCAGCCAATATTGGGAAATATTCTGCATCTGCATTGGGAAATAGGCTACTCTGCTTCTGCATCAGCCTTTATGACATCTGGAGTTCCACAAGGGTCTGTTTTGGGGCCTGCTCTTTTGGGGATGGAGGACCGTTTCACTGATGCGTCATTGTTTGCAAATACTGCCTACTTATGTGTGTGTGTGTGTGTGTGTGTGTGTGTGTTTGTGAGTTTGGTGTGGTTTCTTTTTCTCCTCTATTATAAAGCACTTTGGTTTTCAATGTGCTATATAAACCCCATTTACTTACTCACTTACTAAGTACAGTATATCAGAGATGACAAAGATGCCTATCATGGCCCAAAACAATCCACCTGATAACTCAGCACAATCCAATCAAACAATTGTCAAACAATTGGCCCAGCTAGCAACCTCATGGCAAATCCACTAAACTATCCCATGCAACATCAAAAAGACACTAACCCTACCCACAAACAAATACAACAATCAACCAGCAAGGTCAACAATAAATTACAATCAACCAGCTGATTGACTAATGATCCTATTAGCCATTTTACTACTGAATATAGTCGGGATGCACAGTATATCCCAGACTCGGACACAGTATGTGAAAGAGCCGTAGTCTGACCTCAGAGAGGTTGACCTTCTGGTAGGACACTGGCAGCACGTGGTCCCATGTGACTTTGAGGATCCAGGCAGGTGTGTAGGGAGGGTTCCCACGCTGAGACTCCAACTGGCTGACGTCCTCGGCTGTGTGGTTGAACACTATCTGGGCGTAAATATCTGAGTGGTTCATCTTATGGTACTCCTGAGAGATGAGAAGTCAGACAGACAGACAGACAGACAGACAGACAGAATGAATGAATGAATGAAGAGTGGATGAACAGGTCTTGTAAAAAGGAAGGAAAGTTGATGTTTATATCCTCCTTACTGCCAGATAGAGTCTGTCATACTACCCACCTGTATCTGTACAGTTATGGGCAGGGTTTAAATTGTATATAAGTGATTGTTGGAAAACAGCTTTTCTTCTCCCAAATCTATGTTTTTTTAACAAATGCTTCATCTTTAGCCATTCATGCACTTGATTCGGGAAATGTGTCTTTGCTGAAAGGCACTTCAACATGACTTCCGCCCAGACAACCTGTCGGATATCTCCATGTTTACCTGATACAGGAGCTTCCCTTCTCCCAGTGTAAGGTCAGCGTCATCCCAGAACACTGCCAACATGGCCACACTCTCATTTCCATGGAAACCCAGGGGAGAGGGAGCAGGATACAGAAACCGTTCGTTCTCTGTGACTGACTGCAGCTGGATGAGGCCATTGTCTGAAAACTGTACAAATATTAAAAAATGATGATTATGCACCATCATTTGTAACATTTTTCGTTTACATTCAAGATCGTTCATTTCCAAAAATCATATGTCCTCACTCATACATTTTTCATTTCAATTAGTTCTGACAAACACATGCTGAATTTTTACAGTATAAGTGGTCTGTGCCTGAATGCCCTATACGCACAGTGTGCAAGTTGAGTCGTGTCCCGTAAGTTAATCAAGGCCCCCTTCCCCTCTCCTTGAGTCAAGATAGCGACACGTATAAAGTTCTAGCTGTGTCTCATAACCTACATTAAGAAGATGAAACCCAATTACCCTTCAGGGCACGAGAACAGGAAGAAGAAACTTCACGAGAATGAACAGCAGGAACAGCCTTCGGGTAAAGCTGGCCTAACAAGGACGTGAATCCCCTGATCTATCTGGATTAACTTTGATTTGCTGTGCTCTATTCTGGATAATAGATGCACAATGCACATAGTAGCCTGAATGATATGAAGTATTAAAATGATAGTTTAAATAGCCTATGCTTGAAAAGTATTGAAAGGAATCAGAGGGACCAAGTATACCTTTGGCAAGTAGCCAGACACAGGTGAAGAACATAGCCTTATCCAGCACTAGCAGCCCACACCCTAATGCTGTGAAAGTGATTCACACACAATTATGTTTCTTTCCCCTAGGCCTATATGGGGAACAAAACCTGTATTTGGTAACTTCTGGTAACTTCTGTAGACGTCCAAAGTGAGGTGGGATGATTGTATTGGAGCACCGGGGTGTCAGGAGTCACTTTTGGCCCACAGAGATCAGGATTTTGGGGCCCATGAGAGTCTGGAGGTCAAGCTGCCTTCCGTTTCAATCGAACGCGTCATCGTTTGGATACAGCTGTGTTTACTGCCCACAGAATGCAGCATTCTAAGAAATCTTCACTTTGGAGTGCGTTTGTAAAAATATCCGTTTGAGGGGGTTAAAACTCCGTTTACGTGTAAACGAAAGGCCCAAACGCGTACAAACGTATGCGTTTGTTCAAATATCTACGTGTAAACGAGCCCTAAGTGTCCACACAGTGTCCATGGCAGCCGGGGGACAGCTGTACACCCTGCTGGATACTCACGTAGAGGCGGTCATAGAGTTTGCCCATAAAGGGAAAGCCCATAGGTGGACTTATGTAGGGAGAGTTTCCATCGGCTGCAGTGATGGGAACAGCAGCATCTCCCACCTCCTCTCCAAAGGGGTACAAATCACTCTCTGCAGAGAGAAGGGCACATCTTCAATACACACATGGAGAAAAACAGACACTCATCACCAGTATCTGGTGAAATTCCATGACTACATCGTATAATATGTGTTTTGGTCATGTGTTTCTTATAAATACCGATGCATAGTAAAACATATGCATACATATAGACAATGCTCGCATACAGAGATAACAATGCGCGCACACACACACACACACACACACACACACACACACACACACACACACAAATAGATATAGATAGATAGATAGATAGATAGATACTGTAGATAGATAGATAGATAGAGGAAGAGAAACACTAGTTGGAAGTTGTGTTGATTGACTCCCCCACCCTTTTGTGTCAGCTGTTGACAGACAGTACTGTTAGAGTGGCAGATGCAGGTGAAAGAGCCAGGGGAGTTGGCACAGGTGGTGTGCCCAGGACAGGCTGCCGGGCTCAGGCACTCATCCACATCAGCACAGCCTCCGTGCCCACGTCCGTCCCACTCTGTTGGGGTCCAGCCTCGGCCACAGACACACCGGAAACTGCCCACAGAGTTCTGGCACCTCGCCCGAGGGTGGCACCCTCCTCTGTTGTGTTGGCACTCGTCAAGGTCGACACACAGTGACCCAACCGAGAGGAACCCCGATGGGCACCGGCAGAGGTACGAGCCCGGGGCATTCAGGCAGTCGGCCGGACGATGGCACGGGGTGATGTGCGCGGAACACTCGTCCACGTCCTGGCACCAGGTGCCATTGCCCGCGTAGCCCGGCGGACAGTGGCACGAGAACGACCCCGGCCAGTTCCAGCAGCGCGCCAACTCGTGGCACGCCCCGCGGCCGTGGCACTCATCCGTGTCGACGCACGCGCCGTCTTCCTCGTGGAGCCCTCGCGGGCACGCGCAGCGGAACGTTCCGGGCTCGTTAAAGCACAACTGGTCGGGGCGACACGTGTTGTTCGCCAGGCACTCGTCGACGTCCGTGCAGTTCGGCCCGTTGGGTCGGTAACCAAACGTGCAGGGGCACAGGAACGAGCCGACGGTGTTGACGCAATCGGCATGGTCCACGCAGGGGCTCTCGCCCATGAGCCCACACTCATCCACATCCACACACCGCGTTCCGTTCAGAAGGAAACCTGCGTCACAGGGACACTCAAAGGAGCCTGGTACGTTGACACACGTGGCATAGGGCTGGCATGCAGTGGCGTTTCCGGAAGACTCAGAGCACTCGTCGACATCCACACATTCGGTTTCGTTACTCCAGAAACCCGCGTCGCACTCACAGTAGAAGGAGCCGAGGCTGTTGATACAAGTACCGTTGGCGCACTGCTGATTGGCGAGACACTCATCTACGTCCTCACAACCTTGCCCGCTGAGGGTGAACCCTGTGTCGCAGGTGCAGTTGAAGCCGCCCGCCGTGTTGGCACAGGTGCTGTGATCCTGGCACGCGTCGCCACTGAGGCATTCATCCACGTCCTCGCAACCCGTGCCGTTACCCACATAACCCTCCCAGCAGTCACAGAAAAACGACCCGGCTATGTTGTGGCACTCGGAGACATTTGGGCACGGCGCCAAGCCAGACGAGCACTCGTCAACCTCCTCGCAGAGCGAGCCATTGGCTCGGAAGCCGTCGTCACACGGACACTGGTAGCCCCCTCCGACGTTCAGGCAGGTGCTGTTGTCAGGACAGGTGACGTTCCCCGTCTCGCATTCGTCGATGTCCAGGCAGTGCGTTCCGGTGTCGTTGTATCCCTCCCAGCAGTGGCAGTGGAACGAGCCCGGCTCGTTGAAGCAGGAAGAGAACTCCGGGCACGGCCACTCCTCGTCGTCCACGTTGGCACACTCGTCCACGTCCCAGCAGTCCATGCCGGTGCCCGCGAAGCCGTCCGCGCACCTGCAGTAGTTGGAGCTCAGCACGTTCACGCACTCGGCGTCTGCGTGGCACACCGCGCTGGCGTTCAGGCAGTCCTCCGTGCTCACGCAGGTGCCCGAGTCATACACCAACCCCAGGATGCACGTGCAGGCGTACGCACCAGGTGTGTTGCAACAGGTCATGTTTGCCTCACAGGCGGACGCCAGCTGACACTCGTCCACGTCCTCGCAGGTACGCCCGTCACCCGAGTACCCGCCTTGGCACAGGCAGCTGTAAGACCCCTTGGTGTTTTGGCACTGGGCAAGATGGCTGCAGTTGTGCGGGAGGGTGGCATTGTGGGCGCATTCGTCCACATCCTGGCACTCAAAGCCGTCCCCAATCATGCCAAGTGGGCAGATGCACTGGAAGGATCCTGGCGTGTTTGTGCAGCTGGCATCAGGGTAGCATCCTCCATTTTGAGAGGGGCACTCATCAATGTCTATAAGTCATCCAAAAGGGGAGAGTGTCAAGGAAACAGGCTCCCCACAGTGAGCTTCTAAAAAAGAGACTAGAAAGAGGAACCACAGAGAAACAGACAAAGACACACACACACACACACACACACACACACACACACACACACTCAAAACCAGTGAGGTGACGACTAACCTGTGCAGTTGTGTCCGTCTCCCTCAAAGCCATTCAGACAGAAACACAGATGACTGCCGACGGTGTTCTCACACTGGGCAAAATCACTGCACTGATGTGCTCCGGAATCACACTCATCAATATCTGAAAAAGAATGATGAATAAAAGGTACAAAAACAGAGAGTTAAGAGCCATTAATACATACAATGTATCCATCTAAGTAGCATATATTCACTTACCATTTCCTCATTTCCTCATAGGCAGACAAATAGACTGAACAGACTAACTGTACGTACAAATATACTGTATATTTCTCTATACCGTGATGATAGATTATAAGCAAAACATTAAAGGATGTGAATATATAAAGATGTACACAAAGTGTTAGAGAACTAATATATCAAACAAACTCACCAACACAGTCTGTCCCATTCTGTGTGAAGCCAGTTCTGCATACACAGTCATAAGACCCAGGCTTATTCAGGCATTTGGTCTCATTCTGTGGGCAAACATCGTCCCTCTGGCACTCATCGATATCGGAACAGACGCTGCCGTCGCCCACGAACCCCACGTCACAGACGCACTGGAAGCCAGCGGGCGAAGGGTGGCACAGGCCATACAGGGGGCACGGCGGGTCGCACTCCGAGCTGGGCGCCACGCAGACGTCGCCGCGCGCCGCCACCGTGCCGTTCAGGCACGAGCAGACGGACGCGCCGGGCGAGTTGATGCACGCGGTGCCGGACGGACAGGTGGCGTTGGAGAGGGCACACTCGTCCACGTCCTCGCACGCGAAGCCGTCGCCCACGAAGCCCTCCTGGCAGCGGCACGCGAAGGAGCCGCGGGAGTTTTCGCACGAGGCCCTGGCGTCGCAGGTGTCGCCCGCGTCGCACTCGTTCACGTCCTCGCAGCGGGTGCCGTTGCCGGCGAAGCCCCGCTTGCAGGTGCACGTCACCGAGCCGAACGTGTTCAGGCAGGTGGCGTCCGCGTGGCAAGGGTCGCCCTCCCGGCACTCGTCGACGTCCGAGCACTCGGTGCCCTGGGCGCCGAGGGCGAACCCGAGCTGGCACGGGCACTGGTAGGAGCCCTCCGTGTTGAGGCAGCGCTCGTTGACGCCGCAGGGCTCCGCCAGCTCCTGGCACTCGTCCACGTCCAGACAGGCCGTGCCGTTGACCAGCGTGAACCCGGCGGGGCAGACGCAGGTGAAGGAGCCTCGGCTGTTGGCGCAGGTGGCTCTCGAGCCGCAACCGCCGTTGTCCAGCAGGCACTCGTTCACGTCCGAGCACTCGCTCACGCCGTCCCCGACGTAGCCCGGCACGCAGGTGCAGTTGAAGGCCCCGGGCACGTTGACGCACTGGGCGTCGGAGTGGCACTGTTGAGACAAGGAGCATTCGTCGATATCCGTGCAGGTGATGCCGTCGCCCTCGTAGCCCGGGTGGCACTCGCAGGTGAAGGACCCCGGGAAGTTCTCGCAGGACGCCGACGGGCTGCACTGCCCCGCCGCGCACTCGTCCAGGTCCATGCAGCGCGTGCCGTTGAACGTGTACCCGCGGCCGCAGTCGCAGTAGAAGGCGCCCGGCGTGTTGACGCAGGCGGCCGTGCTCGGGCACGGCTCGGTCGCGCACTCGTCCACGTCCTCGCACCGGACGCCGTCCCCGAGGAAGCCGGCCCGGCAGGAGCACTCGTAGCTGGCCAGCATGTTGATGCACTGGGCGTTGGGGTCGCAGTCGTTCTCCTGATCGCACTCGTTGATGTCTATGCAGGTGATGCCGTTGCCTAGGAAACCCTCGTTACACGTGCACGTGTACGAGCCCAGGCTGTTGATACAAGAGGCGTACAAGCTGCAGATGTTGTTGGCGCACTCGTCCACATCTGCGCACGTCTGCCCGTTGCTTTCGTAGCCAGGGCTGCAGATGCAGCGGTAGGTCCCGGGCAGATTTTTGCAGCCTTTGTAACCGAGGGATGCCGAACAAACTCCCGGGCTCTCCGAGCACTCGTCCACGTCCAGGCACAGGTAGTTGCCATTGCCCTTGTAGCCCGTGTTGCACGTGCACACGTACGAGCCTGGATTGTTAGTGCACGTGGCGTTCCAGTGGCAGATCCCGCGCCGGGTGCACTCGTCCTCGTCCTCGCAGGTGAACCCGTCGCCCTTGAAGCCCTCCTGGCACGCGCAGGCGCGGCCGCCGTTGGTGTTGATGCAGGTGGCCTTTTCGTGGCAGCCGCCGTTGGCGAGCCGGCACTCGTTGATGTCCGTGCAGGTGGCGCCGTCGCCCGAGTAGCCCCGGGCGCAGACGCAGCTGTGGCTGCCCAGGGTGTTGTTGCACTGGGCGTTGACGTGGCAGCGGTGCAGGCCCAGGGCGCACTCGTCGATGTCCACGCACTGCAGGCCGTCGCCGTTGTAGCCCGTGCCGCACACGCACACAAAGTCGCCGTCGCGGTTCCTCATGCAGTTGGCATTGGCGTGGCACACGCTTCCCACGGCGAGGCAGTCACTCAGGTCGGCCACTGGAGACGAAAACACACAATACAAAATGAGATGCGACAAGAATAACAAAAGAGACACACACGCACACACACACACACACACACACACACACACACACACACACACACACATACACAGCACACAAGCATGCTCAGACACACACACAGGATATAAGATATGGATGTCTTACCTACGCGGGTGAAATGTAGGCATACACATACATACACCAGAGAGAGCAGTGAAGCCCTGCAAGCAGAGACAGAGAGACTTTGGATCAGATTTCATTCATAGGACATTTGTTAACACGTACTGTACCAACAATTAAATGGGTGAGTTACAAAATATGGATCATGAAACAGTTTATATGACATCTTTATACAAATATACACATTTATAATCACATACACAAGTTAACTGCAATTTCGCTGACAGACTAGTTTGTGGGAAAATAAAGTCTGTAATATAAATAAGGGATTGGGGGACTAAATGCCAGAGAGTTTGTCAGTTACATTCACCCCTCAGTGTTAGAACAGGGCAGTGCTTGAGATCTGGTTTCATAAATATGGAGCAAGAAAGACTTCCCTTTGTAAATGGAGTTTGTAAGGCATTAAGCAAAACAGAGATGCCTGCCCCTGAAAGGGCATCTAGGTGGATTCCTGACAGCAGCTAAAAGTATTAGTTACAGGAATAGGTTACCTCGCTAACCCAATTCCATTCACCTCAACGGGGGAAAGGTCTCTGTTGCTTTGTTTCCTTAGCCTGTTTGCTGGGCCTATAGCACTGGGTAAACCAGGTATAGTCTACTTTAAATGAACTCAAGGTGATGAGACTAAATACTGACTGGTGGGAACTACTTTGGAACAGGAACCTGTCGGTTGTTCAGGAGAGAAAAAGTCCTTTGACAACATTTTGTTGATGACGGATTGGAGCCATCTGATCCGAGTAAAGACCCGCGTGGGTTTCAGCCAGTATTCACAAACAGAACACCACATTTCATAATGTCATACTCCTTATGATTTGATATACATGTTCATTGAGTAAAATGATTCTTAGAATGGTAAAAAGACTCAGACTCTCCTGAGTTTCTGTATGAATAGAGCAAATAATATCTGTAATCCCTGATATCTGATGACATCGTCCTCCTGCCTGGCGGCAGATTTTGGCTACTGTACTGACGGAAAAGTACTTAATAGACACCTGGGCGTGGGATGTAAGAGAGCACCCCTTGGGTGAAAGAGGCAGACAACAAATAAGTCCATATTTAATTATTTTACATCATACACACACACACACACACACACACACACACACACACACACACACACACACACCTCTGATGAGAAATATTTACAGACGTAGAACATGTAGTTACAAAGAAATGAGAAATAATGTAATACAAAGCTGAACGAATAGTTTTTTACCCTCAACTTCCAAGTAGCATACTGTTCACACATTGATACGGTTGAATGGAAGGACGTTCATTCCAATCAAAAAGTACTTAAATTAAGTTCACATTTAGAGTGCTCACATAATTTGTATACTAACAGCTGAAGTGAATAAAGAGTAAAATCAATCACTGTCATGAGTTGTTACTTATCTAGATATCTAGATACTAAACTACAAGAAAGAAAGCCAATCACTACTGATACTAATTCACCAGATGATGGATTTGACTTGGAGACCCCACAAATCCACACCAGATGAAGATCAGACCATTGGCCATCACGGACACGCTGATAATCCAAAATTCAAAATTCATTCACAGAGATTCATATTTTGTCTCCCCCCCCCGCTCCACACACACACACACACACACACACACACACACACACACACACACACACACACACACACTTACTGCATGCTGGTCCAGTGGCGTGGTTTTCAAGAGGCAGTCATTGGGGCAGATGGTCAAGCCTGCGCTCAGCTCTCTTCTTGTGTGTTCATGTCCCCTGGCTCCTAGTCTGTAGTTCCCCTGTCTCTGACATCCCTCTCTCTCTTTCTTTCTCACCCAATCCCCACACACTCACCAACACACACACACACACACACACACACACACACACACACACACACACACACACACACAGTCTCCCTCTCTCTCTTTCTCTCTCTCACACACACACACACACACACACACACACACACACACACCCTGACATCTTAAACTACACCTACGCCCAGTATCCTTTCTCTCCTGATGTTTGGTGGATCCCTGTCCCCTGTAATAGAGGCACTAACCCCCTGGGAATAGTGTGTCCTTTTCAGACAGAAGAAAGGAGGAAAGCACAAAACAAAGTATGACTATCCTCTTATTGTTCAGGGATCTCATAAGGTGTGCTTGTTGTTACAAAAACACAAGACAATTTAGCTTATCAGGAAGTCAATCGTAAAGGGTCGTTGTTACCTTCACGATTTACTGTAACATTATGCAGATACTTTAATGTCTTCAATCTAGTTTTATTTTTCTTTTAATGATTATTTGTCTTTTTGGCCCTCTGATAAGGCATTAAGTAGAAAGTATGTTACCTTCAATGACTTGAAAGCAGTCAGCATACATTTTCAAAGCCATTTATTTCAGTCTATGGAGCGATTCGGTGTGCTGTCTGAGCACAGGTGAGATGATAGCTGGATGGACTCCACCTGATGAGAACTGCCATCTGGTGGAGGTAGAACTCCTCTTGGAGGCATTCCACTGTAGATCATTTACAAGAATTTGCCATGACTCTTGTCCTCTGCATATGCTTCATTTGTGTCATAATTTTGGCTTATGTTGTATCTCTTTTGGTTAACTGTCTATGAGAAAAAAAGAATGCAGGGATATTTAACTGGGTGGGGTGTTAGGGTGCTGATAGTCTGAACACAAGAACAGAGAGCAATTCAACAGGGTAAATGATATTGTGTGCTACTACATTCATTTTTACAGGTCAGGTTGATGCCGACTTTAACTCTGGCATGCCACCTGTTGCTGAGGACAGGACAGTTCTAGCGCAGATTAGAAGCTGGGGTCAGATTATAGGAAATAAGGGTTACAACCACACCAGCAGAAACACTGCAGAGTTTCCAGACTGTGGTGTCAGTGTGGTGTCCCCCTGACCCCCTCACAGGAAACAGAGCCCCAGCAGAACAATACAAGCAAAGCTGACGTGCAGTAGCTGGCAGCAAACTTCAATTAGCCTACTGACAGAATGGCTTTAGAGTCAGCTACCTACAGCTAAAAATGTTATGGAAACTTGAAAAATGATTGATTGAAGTCTGATTTAGCGTAACATCACAAAAAAGAAAGTATGGGTAAGTGCTGTGAGATATTTAGACAAGTGATGTGCACAGAAGAGCTGCTGTTCTACTGAAAGGGCGCACCTTGTCAACAGGCAAGGCAACTGCTCGGAGCCCCGAGACGCTAGGGGCCCCAAGACCTCCGAGCGTTTGCCGGTGGGACAAGCAAGAATTTCGTCCATAGAGATTGAATGATGGATTACGTGATTTTGCATACTCTATACTTTGCATACTCATAGTACATCTACAGTATGCTATGGTCTTATAAACAGCGGATCTGTGTCCAAAAGAGTTCAAACAACCCACACATATTTAGGCTACTGTGGTAAACGTCAATCAAGGGTGCAAAGTGATGACGGATCAACATCGGAGTTTGGCATTGACTCAACAAAGTTGTAGGCTGATATTAATTGGCAGACAGAATACGCTCAGGATGAACTGCGGCTGACTTAGGCTAGCTTCATACGTCAACGTGAGCTTGAGAGTCTTACCGGGAGGGGCGAAAGTTAGACGCAGCTGGTCCCGGACAGTCCTGGCAAATTCCCTTGCCCTTCACATGCCCCCGGGCGATAGGTGCCTGTTCAGCCTATAGGCCTGTGCCCCACAGGTGCCCTCCCAGGCCAAAAGTGTCTGTCCTGCAGGCTTCACAGAGCCCTCCGCTAGTAGTGGAAAGATCCAGTCAACACCAGGGGGTGTGTGCCATGGACCGGTGATTTGTCACCAGGTCATATTTAGCGACGCATCCCTAGTAGGCTGGGTTGCCATTTTAATGGTCTTTGGACGGACCCTTGGCTATCCCAGCACATCCATGTCCTGGAACTAAGAGTTAGTCTCCTCACTGCAGCCAGCAACTTGGCAAGAGGGAACCCACATCCTAGAGAGTGGATGCTCTGGCACACAATTGGCCTCAAGTGTCAATTCCTTCCCTTTACTCTTCTCCAGCCCCTCCTTCACAGAGTGCAGGTAGAGCACTTCAGTTCCCTCACGAGATCAAAAAAGGATATGTATACTTAGGTGAGGCTCACCTTGGTGGCACCATGCTGGCTCCAAATGCCATGGTTCTCAGCAATGCCCACCCTACCGGACGGTCAGCCATGGGAGCTTCCTCTCCGGAGGGACCTCCTTCTCGGATGGTGAATTCCATCCCTTCCCAGCAGGGCTATGTCTGGTGGCCTGGCCCCTGAGAAGGACAGGCTCATGGCCTTAGGGTTGCCAGAGGCGGTGCACCATGCAAGAGGCTCGAGCACCATCTACGAGGACTGTTTACGCTTATCGCTGGTTCACAGCATGGTGCCAGGCACACCAGACGGCAGAGATGGGAGTAAGTCACACATATGCAAGTCTCAAGCAAGTCTCGAGTCTTAACCTTCAAGTCTCAAGCAAGTCCCAAGTCGTTTTTGTGAGGGTCGAGTCAAGTCAAGCCAAGTCATAGCTTAGGTCGAGTCAAGTCAAGTCAAGTCATAGCTTAGGTCAAGCAAGTCACAAGTCAAGTCATATAATAAGCTGGAAGACAACCGTCTTAAAACTTGAAGAGACAGCAGCCTAAGTTTTATGTAGCCCTCCATTGCACAAAAGGGCTAACAAATAGAAGAAGGGGATATAAGGCTAAAGAATAATTATAAATGCTCACTAGGACCAGCAGGATCAGAATTACTAGGAACGACTACAGGGCCTGGTGTACCAAACAATAATTACCAGACAGAGTACTCAACACGGTAGTTTATCATGGGAACAGCAGAAAACCACTTCCTTTTATTTACAACCATTTTTTCGATATGTTGCAAAAGACAGTCCTTTTTTATGTGTTGCAAAAGACAAAAGACAAAGAAGTGCAAGAAGGAACGAACTTCTATGTCCACTACACCTTCAAAAAGGCCTCACTCTCATATGCTGTGAGTGTGTGTGTGTGTGTGTGTGTGTGTGTGTGTGTGTGTGAGGGGGAGAAAGAGAGAGAGAGAGAGTGTGTATGTGTGTTTAGCTCATGTTTTCATTGCATAATATTTCATTAATAAATACCAAACGGAAATTAAATGGAGACACTTCTATGTTAGGCTATATACTACTCTTGAAAGTGGCCTATTTCTCATTTATGTCATACATCTCTCATATACTTATACATTTATAGTAATAGGGTTTGTGCATGTTGTTTGGCTGTTATACTTTATATATATGATTTAACAAAAATAAAAGCAGCTAGCGCTAACAAACTAACAGCTCAATTGATGTGGTACAGTAGGCTACTGTAGACCAGGGATGGGCAACTTTCATGACTAAGAGGGCCACAATTTTTTTATCATCACCATCAGAGGGCTAAATGAAGCTGCGCACTTTCGCACATCTGACATGAGAGAAGCTACAAAATAATTCTGAATAAGAATTAAATGTATATAACATACAGTATATACATTTTCTTCTTTTTTTTTCATGCTCAAATGCATTTTTAATAGGCCTATACATTCCCTAACGAGAAGTATTTTACAGCCACATGAGTGAAAAGTATTAATTTCAGTGCAAAGGGCTCACATAAATCACCATTCAATGATAGCACAAAACTGAAAACCAGTTAGTGCAAAATAGGCTCATATTCAATGCATTTATGCTCCCACTCCATTTTTAAGAATGTATAGACATGGGGGGCGCTGTGGCGCAGCAGGCTACAGCGCCCGTACCATTTATGGGTCCGAGTGCCCACGGGGACCCAGGTTCGAATCCGGCCTGCGGTCATGTCCCGATCCCACCCCATCTCTCTCTCCCACTTGTTTCCTGTCTACCACTTCACTGTCCTGTACTAATAAAGGCAAAAAGAAAAAAAAAAAGAAAAAAGAATGTATAGACATTTCCTAACGTCCATGGTGAGAGTAGGCCTACAGATGTGATGTAACATCCATCACATCTGTAGCCTAGCCTACTCTCATCCAACGCAAAGTAGCCTACTTGCAGTCATGCATGATTTGTCTCAGCTTCCCCTCGACATTATCGAGAATGTCAACAATTATGTGCGTCGGGACAAAGACCGTTTCGAAGTTTTTATCTCCACCAAGGAGGTTATGTTTTATCGGGGTTTGTTGGTTTGTCTGTATAGGGTTTGTTTGTTCGCAAGATAACTCAAAACGTTGTGGATGGATGCAAGAGGAGGTGATGTGTTCGCTTGGAGGAGGTTTGCGCACTCTGAGTGATTTTCTAGTAGACTGGACTAGCAACTAGCGCTAAGTGAATCAATCTGGCAATTTCAGATAGGCTACCGTATTTCAGTCAAATTGTCTGTTATTTGATAGGCGGCGGGATCAATGTGAAACTACGTCAACATGATAAAACTTAATGTGATGCAAACAGCTCTTGTCACGTTTAACTAATGGAGATGGGATGTTAGCTGCCAGCTAACGTTAGATTAAAAATAATGTGAAATTAGCTAGAGACATTTCTTACTTTTCTTTGTGTAGGCGGAAATGGCGGATAGAATTTGACGTGGTGCTGGATGTGTCGGATATTTTTGCGCTGCACACCTTGCACTCGGCGAATCGTTTCTTTTGTTGAGTTGAATAGTCTTTAAATCCAAATGTTATGATTTTGGGAATACTGTCTGCTGCAGTAGCAGCAGAACTGACAGTTTCCATCTTCTAAACCCCGACCGCTCTACTGTAGATGGCGGGCGCGTAACCTAGCACCTAGTAGAGAGGTTGCCAGGTTCGCCCACATGCAACAAGAAATATCCAATCGAAAATAGTTTTTATTATTATTATTCACCAATTAACCAAGACAGCAATGACTTGTCGAGTCATTGCATGCAAGTCTAAGTCAAGTCTCAAGTCATGAGTAGCAAGTCCAAGTCAAGTCAAGTCTTTTCTCACTGTTGATCAAGCAAGTCACAAGTCCTCAATCTGGCGACTTAAGTCTGACTCGAGTCAAGTCACTAGACTCGAGTCCCCCATCTCTGCCAGACGGACCCCTTTTCGGCCTCGTGACGGGCCTTCCGCTCTTTCTCCAGTCACAGCTGGAGGCCGGCAAATCAGCGGTTTCAGGGGCATGGTGGGAGCTATCAAGGCTGTTGGCATTGGGGAGTTTGCCTTCAGTGAGGACGGCTCCTCCCTGATCTCCCGTTTCCTCAAAGAAGCACGGAGGCTCACGGTGCACATTGCTGTCCCACCACGGGACATGGACCTCATCCTTGGGGCACTAACGTTTCCGTCTTTTGAGCCCCTCACACACCAACCTGAAGTGGCTCTCTCTTAAGACAGCTTTCCTCTCGGCCATTACCTCTGCAAAGAGGATTAGTGAGCTCCATGTCTGTTCATGGCGACTGCTGCACCTTTTTGTCTGATGGGTCGACAGTGGTTCTTCGCCTCAGCCCAGCCTTTTTAGCCAAGGTCACAGTCTGAGGAGTCGCCTCGGCAGCAGATCAGCAATTTGCCCGGTCAGGGTTCAGTCTGAGTATGTGTGGCGTACTCAGTCTCAAAGGAGGTCTGACCTGCTCTCGGATACTTTGACCCTGGGCACTTGGGAAAGCATCTGTCGAAATCTCAGCTGTTTCATTGGGTTGTGGACGCCATCCAGGAGGCCTACACACTGGCAGCCAACCCCTCCTTTGCCGAACATGAACTTGGTATGGCTCTGGAGTAGAACTGGGAGCCCCCTTTCCCTTGGTTAGCTTTGCATCTTGCAGGGCAACCTGGGTGGCCCCTTGTCACCGTGCTGGCCCAGTGCTGGCCCTGTTCTGTATTCAGGGTTGGGTCTTGCGTCTTGCGGACCCACCTAGGCTACCCATCTGCCCTCAGGCTTGGCCTTGCATCTTGCTGAGCAACACAGGGCTTTGGTTGTGGGCTGCACTATTGCGGGGTGTGTTAAAGAGTTACCCCGTATATGAAATATGTAACGGAGTGGAGAGACGCTAGAGAGCGTTGGGTTATATGGTAACCCTGGTTCTCTGACTGAAGAGACCATCTTTCCAGTCCTCAGGCCACTCGGAGACCCGTTCCGATCAAACTATCAGTGATTACATGCTACCACAGGAGTTAAAGGTTCAGGTCGGGCATGTTCGGGCAAGCCAGGGTGTCTTAAAGCCTATCCACGGTCCTTGACAGGTGGGGGTCCTTCCCCGTACATCTGAAATATGTAACGGAGTGCAATTTCAATACAACCCAACCTTACACCTTCCATGTGACAAAACAGGTGGTCACTTTTCTCACAGGGGTGACCCACGACACCTGAACATGCTTTGAAATGTGTTCTAGGCGTAACAACACTGTCACACATCAGAAGTGATCATGATTCAGAAACGGGTTTCTGTCCTACCGTAACTTGTCCAGCAGGATTTCATTCACATTCCACAATATCTTAAAACTAATCCATCACATTTGGACGAGGCTTGTGATAGATCTGAAAGCAGTAACACGATTGTTTAGTTTATACTAGCTTCAAAGAGACATCTAAGGCTGTGATATGACTGTATAATTGTTACAGACACCAGGTTGCAGAAACTGTACACTTTTGACAATTTACATCACCCTAAAAGAATCTAACGGAACCAATCACTACCGGAAAAGCACTGTTCTAAATATGCTTATATGCGGAAACAAGGTGCGCCTGAGGTAAAGCCACACCTCCCCAAATCCTGGCCAATATCATCACGTCGAAACTGCAGGTCGACTAATTCATAAGCAAAGCTTAGTCAGTATCAGTCTTCACAAGTGATCTGACTTGAAAAGTGGCTTTATTTTCAAAAGAGGTAATCACCATTTTACAGCATTCCGAAACATTTGTGGATTTAGACACTTGCTTGGATTATTCTACATTACTTGTTTTTTCATTTCATTGTCGGGTTTTTTGAGAGGACTGTGTCTTCAGGAAGGATACAGCACCATCAAATTGCTTTGCTCTTACTGGGCTTGGTTTAGAGGACTTACTTTTTTGTCTGTGTTCATTGCTGATTTACAGAACTAGTGATTTCCAAAGATGAAGCTACTGATTGCACTCACTCTGGTGTTACTCGCTGTTGGAGCCTTCTCACAATGTAAGTGCTTCAAAAATTCTTAGTGTAAAAATTATTGGTAACACTTTACGGTAAGGGTACATGAATCATCATGAATTAATACATGAATTCATGATTAATTTGTGCATTACCTCATGCCTTAATATATCATGAATCATCAGGAATTGACATGAGTTCACCATATATCATTCATGACCTCATGCATTAACAACACATCAACTAAAGCATTAAGTATGGTGGCTACATCATTATGAACTATGGTTTATTAAGCATGATCATGATGATTTATTTTTCTGTACATGAATCATAATGAATTCATGCATGTAAACCTTCCTGAATTATTAGGAGATTAACTAAGCATTAGTTACTATGACTGTTGGGCTTAATTTGTACAAACTCTCTAAACACACTTTCTTAAACTCTTTCTCTAAACACATGTCATTTTTCACCACTTTAGTTGAGGGGCCACAAACATGATGAACTCATGAGTAACTATGACAACAACTATGGTAGGTCCATATAGATTATTTGTCAAATAAACAAATAAAACAACAGGCTGTTAGGGGATGGAATATATAACATTCACACCCAACTTCTGTCATATCTCATATTTTTTCAATAAATCACTGAAACAGTATCCATTTTAATGCCCCTGTCATGTTTCATATTTGGTAAATAAACAACAGTGAAACGTTAACTGCTGCCACTGGTCAATTCCTCTGTATGTTATGACAGCCCAGTGTGAGAAGCATTGTTCCTTTTTGCAGCCAATCACTGCTGGGTTTTTTTATTATTATTTTATTGATTTCATCTTAGTCATGGAGGCTAGACTTGAAGGCAGCCTGCAAGTAAAATCCAACCCGCCACATTCGCCCCACAGGCCAATAGTTGAATAGCCCCTAGGACTTTTGAGATATTGCCACTGCTCCAACATTGAAAGGCACTGTTAGAATCCTTGGCATATACTGTATGTAGCATAGCATTCCCCTTTCCTGCCATGTCATTCAGGTGCGCTAGTCAGGTACTTTGCGTCATTGAGTGAACAACGCCCTTTACGCCTCCCTTTCATCCATTTTCTCTCCCTACTCTTAGTGGTCTTTCTGACCAGCTTCTATTAGCACAATCACGTGACCTATTCTTTCAAACCACTGATTCGGTGATTGATTGTCCACATGTGTTTTTTACTACAGGTACATGTCCTAATTCGAAGTGGGCTGTTTGTGATGGCACTCCTTGCCAATGTACTCTCCTTGTTGGCAGCAATGACAAACAAGTTGTGGACTGCACCAAATGTAAGTTGTCCTCTGCTCTGCCATCCCTTTCATCCCTTACATCCCTGCAACTCACTTAATCACACAATAATCACAATGTGAAGATAAAATGTATGTTTTACCTAGGTAGACAGAAATAGGTAAAAATAAATTATCAAATTAATATTTATACTTATTTATATTTATTTATCCCCCCTTAGTGCTCCCCAAATGCTTCCTGATGAAGGCCCAGATGCGGAGGGCCAGGATGGGTAATGATGCGCGCGCTCCTATTGGTGGCAAACCCAATGAGACTGCCATCGTGGACAATGATGGCGTGTATGACCCAGACTGCGAAGCTGACGGCAAGTTCAAGGCCAGACAGTGCAACAACACAGAGGAGTGTTGGTGTGTGAACAGCGCAGGCGTGCGCAGAACCGACAAGGGCGACAAGACCATCAAGTGCGACGAGGTGGTCGAGACCTAGTAAGTTTCACACAGGGCCTGCTCAATGCAGGGTTGGGGCTGGCTTGTTTTCTCTCTCTCTCACTCAAGGCTTGTCACCCTCCATTCACAAAGTTGGAAGAAGAAAATGGAGATTTTATATATTTGAATATATAGAACTAGATTGAGGGGTTATACTAGTTATTGTGAATATTGTGAAGAATACATATTGGTTAAAACCTTGTAATCTCTAATGATTCTCTCAACAGCTGGTTGCGTATGCAGATGATCCACAAGCCGCTAACTAAGGCAGTGACTAAGGAAGAGATAAAGACGTACATATCCAAAATGGCTTCTTCTAAATCCCTGCTGTCACATTTCATTTGCCATTTTGCTAAAAGACACTAACAGCTGAGTGAAATTGACATGTCCTTTTTCTGTTTTGTTTTTATATATATATACAGTGCCTATAGAAAGTCATCATACCCTTTTGAAATAGTTACTTTTTTTTGTCTTACAGCCTGAAATCAAATCCTATTTTAAAAACAATCTTTTTCAGTTTTATTCACAAATTTAGCTGTACAACATCAAAATAATGAAAAAAAAGTCAACAGTTCTGAAAATTAATAAAAAATTAAAAACTAGAATAACAGGGTTGGAAAAGTCATCATACCCCTGACTTAATACTTTGTAAAGCTTCCTTTTGCTTTCATTACAGCCATCAATCTGTTTGGATATGTCTCTATTATAGCTTTGCACACCTAGATAGGGGAATATTTGCCCAATTTTTTGTGCGGAAATGTTAAAATTTAGTCAAATTCTGTAGGGAATGGCGATGGACTGCTCTCTTCAAGTCAATCCACAGATTTTCTATAGGATTTAAGTCAGGGCTCTGATTTTGCCACTCAAGGATATTCACCATCCTATCCTTAAGCCACTGCTTTGTTCTTTTGGCAGTATGTTTAGGATTATTGTCGTGTTGGAAGGCGAATGACCTCCCCATCCTCAGCTGTCTAGGAGAGGGACGCAGGTTTTCCTCAAGAATGTGGGTGTACTTGGCAGCATCCATTTTCCCTTCTATCCTGACCAATTGCCCAGTCCCCGCTGAAGAGAAACATCCCCAAAACATAATGTTGCCCCCGCCATGCGTCACAGTAGGTATGGTGTGTTTTGGGTGTGTTTGGGTGTGTATACTGTGTTTGGTTAGCGCCTGGAGCTCAGTCCAAAAACTTCAATCTTAGTCTCCAAAAAGTTCGATCTTAGTCTCATCTGACCATAAAAGCTTTTTCCACATGGTAGCAGAATATTCCAGATGTGTTTTTGCACTGAACTCCAAGCGCAATGTTTGGCGAAAACCAACACAGTACACCACCCAAAACACACCATACCTAGTGTGAAGCATGGTGGGGGCAACATTATGTTGTGGGGATGTTTCTCTTCAGCGGGGACTGGGCAATTGGTCAGGATAAAAGGGAAGATGGATGCTGCCAAGTACACCCACATTCTTAAGGAAAACCTGCGTCCCTCTCCTAGACAGCTGAAGATGGGCAGGTCATTCGCCTTCCAACACGACAATGATCCAAAACATACTGCCAAAAGAACAAAGCAGTGGCTTAAGGATAGGATGGTGAATATCCTTGAGTGGCAAAGTCAGAGCCCTGACTTAAATCCTATAGAAAATCTGTGGTTTGACTTGAAGAGAGCAGTCCATCGCCATTCCCTACAGAATTTGACTACATTTTAGCATTTCTGCACGGAAAATTGGGCAAATATTCCCCTATCTAGGTGTGCAAAGCTATAATAGAGACATTTCCAAACAGATTGATGGCTGTAATGAAAGCAAAAGGAAGCTTTACAAAGTATTAAGTCAGGGGTATGATGACTTTTCCAACCCTGTTATTCTAGTTTTTAATTTTTTATTAATTTTCAGAACTGTTGACTTTTTTTTCATTATTTTGATGTTGTACAGCTAAATTTGTAAATAAAACTGGAAAAGATTTTTTTAAAAATGGGTTTTGATTTCAGGCTGTAAGACAAAAAGAGTAACTATTTCAAAAGGGTATGATGACTTTCTATAGGCACTGTATATATAGTGCGATGGAGAACGCCATGCTTGCCCGCTACAAGTTGGCCAAGTCTTTTGTGAAGGATGTTGACGTAAGTCCCTCTACATGGATTTTATGATGAGAAAGCAAAGTGTATGTTAGTGAGTTCGTATTTAAAAGCCTGTCTAATACTAATTGGTCTTTTTCTGTTTTGGTCTTGTTTGTAGTATGACCCAGAGGGCCGTATGATTGTTGTGGATGTCAAGAAGGACATTGGGGACCGTAAAGAGGATCTGACTCGTGTTGGCTGGTACATGGAGAAGGATGTGAGTACCTTACATTCCACATGGCCTTCCATATGTTACTAGTTTTGGCACTGTGACTGAGTGTGTCATATCTATTAAAGAATCTGTAGCTCACATTGCCTTTTCTAAGGGGGATATTATCATGGTTAGGTTGGTTAAAAAATGGAAATATGTACTACTGTATATTAAGTACCATACTGAAACAGTGCATTCCTTTTATCTGAATCCCTATATGTTTGTTACATTAGCATACACTTTGACAAGTCGAAATGTATGTCTAGTTCTGGTGGTACTGCTGTAGACTGTCAGACCTGTCTCTTCATATACTGATGCGTGTCTGTGCTCTCTCTCTCTCTCTCTCTCTCTCTCTCTCTCTCACATTTAGATCAAGGAGAAGCCACAGTTTGTCGACCAGAGCCCATTTGAGGCCATGGTGGCAGGACAGAAGATGGAGATGGAGAAGGAGAAAGTTGTGGTCTACTATGTGGATGAGAAGGGACCCGAATTCACCATGAAGCACCTGACTGGGGGCATCATCGCAGTCATCGTGGTGGTCATTGTGGCTGTGATTGCAGGCCTTCTTGCTCTGGTAAGTGTGTGTGTGTGTGTGTGTGTGTGTGTGTGTGTGTGACTGTGCACCCATGAACTTCTTATGTTGAAATCTTTCCATTGACCATCATTGTGATCAATTTGGAGTGAGAAAGTGAGATCAGAAATGAAAAGCATTTGTATTTGCATAGTAAGTGTGTGTGTGTGTGTGTGTGTGTACACACACCAAATTATGTCTGGTGTACAGCCTACTCTAAGGCGGGGATCACATTAGTCAGCAGCAAGCGGCAGCGGCAAGCGTAACGCAACGCTCAGACCATAATAATAAATCTAAACATTTTATCTCGTTCCTAAGTTCAATCTTTGTTGCTACGTCCTTAGACGAATCTGATTGGTTAAAATACCTAAACATTCCAAAACTGATTGTGACGAGCCGAGCGTTGCGCTTCAAAGTTGAACCAAGTTCAACTCACAGTTTGCTCACCGCTAGCGTTACGCCAGCATTGCCACCGTAACGCTGCCGAACCATAGAGAACAAATAGGAAACCTGCCGCTTGCCGCTGGCTAGTGTGATCCCCGCCTAACAGTCTTTCTCTCTGTGCTTTCCCTAGTTCTTCATAAGGAGGCAACAGCAGCAGAGGTACAGCAAAGCCCAGGTAAGCCCAACACTCTCTTCACCCACTCATATTCAGCTATCCCCAGGCCACACATAGGCCACACATACTCTAGTCTAGAACATTACTGGAATCCTTTTCTCCCCCTTTTGTGTACAGTTTTTGTTTGTCTGTTTTCAGGGCAGAGAGATGGACAACATGTAAATGGATGGCTTTGTGTCTCCGCCAAGACTATAGGGCTCTCTGAGAATGTGAGGGAGTGCATTTTGTGGGGATGTAGATGTGCTGTATTTGTTTTGTTACAAAAATGGTCTGTTTTTTTTTTAAATCGGGCATATATGCTCAGTGCCTGTTACAATGGGTTGAAGCTAAGTACTCAAAAGGATACGAGTGAGTCATGACTGTCCATGCAGTTTTAAACCTCATTTAGCACAAATGCACACTTCCCCCACACACACTGCCCCTTAACCCTTCAACCCCTACATACAGTACACCACTACTGTCTGAAGAACCAGAGCTCTGGGACCCCACGCCTCAAATGACTCGCCTTTTGTAGATTTAAAAATTCTTCACTTTTTAATACTATGATGTTTTTCATGGTATACATTTTAAAACCATGTGCTGTACAGTGTATTTATTTGTTTTGTTTTTTTTAAATAAATTGTTCTTGTCGACACAATTTTGGAGTACTTTGTGTTATCTTTTGTCACTGCATTCTTAAAGCTGATAAGTCACACCCTGAAGAAGGCTGTCTATGCTGCTACGCATTGGGTTGCTTCTCCCTGTTTTTAACTATTCATAATAAAATAGCCAGCTAAAAATAAAGGCTTTTTAATTTTTGAAAGAAGAGTGCCTTGGATTTCCTTTTTTCAAGCGTATTTGAATGTTTGTTTTAATTTAGGTATGGAGGCAATTACATTGATGGAATCTTGATTCCATGTAGACTTCAAGACTTCATGCTAAAGTTGACTAAAAAGAGGAATATAAAATCATCATTTGACAATTGATGTTAATGCCTTAATTCAAACAATTAGGAAAATTCAAACTGTTAAGGACACCAATTTTCTTTGTGATTGAGGAATGTATCGTAAATAAATAAATGTTCTTCCATATTAAAAAATCTTCCTGCTCCTATGGGAATTTACAGGGGTCAAATACTTAAGCCCCCTGTATTTAAGGAAGAACATTTGTTTATTTACGCTAGATTCTACAATCACAAATTGGTGTCCTTAGTGGTTTGATTTTCACAAAAAAAAAATTCATGGCATTAAGGCATTAAGATCAATTGTCAAAAGATGATTTTATATTCCTCTTTTTAGTCAACTTTTGCATGGGTTCAAATACACATGCTCCCCACTAAATATATACAGGATTTTTTGTTGTTTGCTTGAATGGGTTTTGATTTTAGGCAGTGAGACAAAAAAGTAACTATTTCAAAGGGGTATGATGACTTTCTATAGGCACTGTACACTAACAGAGCGGTGATTAAAAAAAAAAAAAGTGTTGACACTGAAGGCTGTATTTCCCTGTCTAGCTGTGGACTGTGTGATAACTGCTGTGTTTTTGTCATGTAACAAATCAGGTTTCTTAATACATGATGATGATTCTTCATTTCACTCCATTCTTACTGATGCCTGCTACCACTGCTCACTGGCTCATTGGTCTCCTTTAACCACAGACTTTGGTTTTACTGACAGTTGTGACTGTATATTTGGCTTTCCCACCTCTGAGGTTCAGTGTTGGCCTACAGTATATACTTGCCCTAATTGATGTTACCTGCACGGTAAACTATTGCCAAAACCTATCTGCTAGCATTGTCTAAAAAGCAACTGTAATTTTAACTTGGTGATTTTGCTCTTTACTTCTCTAATTAAAAGATATCTATTAAAAGATGGCTTTTCTCACAATAACACATCATGATGTATATTCCTTGCCCTGTCAGGTTATGAGAGATGTTTTTATAATCATAATGTATACACCTGAGATATTTCAGAGAGAGTTGTGCGTTATGATGTTGCAATGCCATCCTAATTATTTACAGTTTCACTATTGACCTAATCCGGTATTTTATTTGATTTTGTTGTGTATTATGGCCAAGTCTTGGTTTGTGTGTGTGTGTGTGTGTGTGTGTGTGTGTGTGTGTGTGTGTGTGTGTGTGTGTGTGTGTGTGTGTGTGTGTGGGTGTGTAAGTGAGTGTGAATATTTGTGTGAACTGGGCAATGTTCAGCGATACAGCAGAGAGAGAGAGGGTGTTTTGGTCAAAACAGAACATGAAATGATGAGTATCACCCGAATAAGTAAACACTCAGTGATATATGCCAAGAGTGACCAACAGCGCTTACACCCTCCATGTGACTAAACAGGTAACTTTTCTCACAGGGGTGACACACGACACCTGAACATGCTTTGAAATGTGTTCTAAGCGTAACGACACTGTCACACATCAGAAGTGATCATTATGTAGAAACGGGTTTCTGTCCTAACTTGTCCAGCAAGATTTCATTGACATTCCACAATATCTTACCTCAGATAAAAACAAAGCTCCATCACATTTGGACGAGACTTGTGATAGATCTGAAAGCTGTAACATGATTGTTTTGTTTATACTAGTTTCAAAGAGGCATTTAAGGCTGTGATATGAGTGTATAATTATGACCGCCGCTAGCATAGCTAGCGAAGCGGTCATATAGTTGTTGTCAAAGTTTTTTTTTTTTTTTTTTTTTTTTTTCCGTCATCGGTTCTGAATTTTTGGTCAACGATTCCCGGGACACCGTAACACCGGGGCACATGAAACTTGGTGGGCATGTAGCCCCAGTAGACTTTTACGGAAAAATTTTGTTTCGTCCCCGGGGGTCACTCCCCCCCCGCGCTGGCCCCGCCCGAAGCCCAAAAATTGCAGTTTTTCCTACATAACTACCTGAACCGTGGCACCGAGGATGACACATTTTTTATGGTATGTTGGTCTCAAGAGCTCGGATCAACTTAGCTTATAACCAGTCATTTGTGAATTGCACCCCCATGGTAAAAATTGAAAATGTAATGTAATATTGCTTTAATTGCCCCTATCTTCAGATGAGATGCTATGAACTGCACCACATTTCATGTGTATGATTAACCTGACACCCTCTGGGAGTATGCCAAGTTTTGTGGACTTTCATCCATGGGGGGCTATAATAAATGTATTTATGTGTGCATTTAGTGAATGGTCCCTCAACGTGGCTGCTCTACACTGAAGCCTAGAATGGCCCCATGGCCCCATGTAGCTGTGTCACTGGCACCCCCGTGGCTACCCTGTGCTTACCAAATAAAACAATTATGTATTTATTACGATTTTATATGAGAACGTCAAAAGCAGAACTAATGCAACCACGTTCAAACACTGCAGCCTGCTGCCACTGGTGTGTGGCGCTGGCGCTGCTCAGTGAATGATAGATCGGATCAGAGAGAAGAAGACAAACGAAGAAAAACGAGTTGTGATTTCTCAGTTCCGAATGGCGGCCATATTGGAATTTTCTTTACTGTCGCTAGTTTCACACTACTTGATTTCTCATGTTGCAGTAAGCTAAACGATTTCATCTCTTACGTGACTTGTTGTTCTTGCACGTAACTGTGTAACCGTCTGACTGATAAAGAAGTTGTTAAATGTCTTTACGTTTAGAAACTCATCCAAGCAGATGCGAATAGCCTACAATGTCAGTAGCCTACTCAAACCACCAGTAGCAGGCTTAGGACTAGGTAAGTAAAACATCTCTTCTCTATATCTCTACTATTTTCATTTTAAAAACTGTATGTAAAGCGTAATTCTAGCCAACACCTGTTTCCAAAATGTATTTATAGAGTCTGTACATGTGGTCCCTAGCTTGGTTTGCCCGAAAATTAAGTGGAAATATCCTTTAGAAGTGTTTACTTTAGGCGCTAGTTAGCATGTAACAGCATCTGAATTAATGAACTGGCATGGTGCATTTATACCTGACGATCTCTTTCAAGTAATTTAAATAAAAAACGGACCTCATGGTTAGTATTTATAGAGTCTGTACATGTGGTCCCTAGCTTGGTTTGTCTGAAAATTAAGTGGAAATATCCTTTAGTAGTGTTTGTACTCTAGGCGCCAGTTAGCATGTAACAGCATGTGAATGAATGAACTGGCCACTAGCATGGTGCATTTATACCTGACGATCTCTTTCAAGTTATTTGAATAAAAAACTGACATCATGGTTAGTATTTATAGAGTCTGTACATGTGGTCCCTTGCTTGGTTTGTCTGAAAATTAAGTGGAAATATCCTTTAGAAGTGTTTGTACTTTAGGCGCTAGTTAGCGTGCCAGGTGTCATACCATCAGTAATCATCTCACTAAACACGTCTTTTCATATCCAATCTGTTCAACAGAGTTTGCCAGTCAGACCACTACACCTTTGCCAGCACCACCACCCAGCAAGCTTCATCAACTCCAGCCATGCCGGTAAATACAGTGCCTATTGACAGCCTACACACCCCTGTTCAAATGCCAGTAGCTTTGTCCATTGTTAAATCCCCGTTGTTCTTAAATGTGTTATTGTGTTTCAGAAAGGTATTGCATTACATTACTCTTCACCTTTTGCTTTTGTAGTAGAAAACATGTTGATGGTAGTGAAAAGGTAGTAAATTCAGCTCAATTTTTTTGTATGAACCCTGCCATTGCAGTAATCATCTCACTAAATACGCCTTTTCATTTCTAATCTGTTCAACAGAGTTTACCAATCAGACCTACACCTCTGTCAAATTCGCTCACAACGCTGCCAGTAACACCCCAGCAAGGTAGAACTGCATTTTCATTAATCTGGCACCAATATCAAGGGAGAAACAAGCCATGAATGTCTGTCACAACTTCTTTGCATCTTTACTTTCCTTACATCTGAAGAGTGTGTTACATATATCATTATTAAAAATAATTTTAATAAATTGTTTAAGCATGTACAATAAATAAAGCATGTAAATGAGCATGTAAAATAAATAAACAAAAGCAAGTAAAATAAATAAATAAACAAAATGTATTGAACCTAATACTATGTGTGGTGAGTCTGTGTGATAGTTGCTGAGGATAAATGTTTTTATATTGGATTATTAAATTACAGAATACATTTATAGGTTTCTCATCAGCAGGCACTGTCTTCACCTTAGTAAATTTGGTAACTTTGGTAAGTCCTGTAAATAATTGTAAATTGTTCTGATTGAGGGCAAATGGAAAGTGTTATAATGTATTATTGCTATTTTAGTGCATCATTTTCATTATTATGGCCATAAATAAGGCCAATTAGAAGCTGGTGGGTAGTAAGCGGCAAAAGGGTGGCCCTTTATCTGGAGCCGCTTCTGAGCCGCCGGTGGACAGCCAGAGAACTGATGAGCAAAACTCCAGCGGGCCACTGGTGGTTACCGCCGTTGGACCGCCAACTCTGCCGCTGGTTTGTAACAGTAACTTTAGCATTGCCCATTAAATGATTGCAAAATATTTATTGAGGTGAGTTTACCAAGTGTAATTTCATTGGCATATAATTCAGGCCTATAGTAGATGGCTAAATGGCTACAGTAGAAGGATACACGAAAAGCCCAAACTACCAAAATCTTCATATTTTATTACCACAGTTTCTATCTATAGGCCTCTCTTATTTGGTATACTGACTAGACATTATTGAACAAACATAGGCTATTCATCTGTATTTCAGTATCTCAGTAGGTTAAAGTATTTTTTAGATACCTCCCTGAAATTACTTTTTGCAGGTTGTGATGTCTTCTATACGTTCTGACGTTACTGTTAAAATGGCGTAACTGTTAAATTCCAATATAGTGAGTAGGCTATTGGCAAAACCGATTGGCATTTTTATGTTGAGCCGGCAGGGGGCTCAGTTTAAAAAGTAACTAAGTTCGCACACACACATCAACAGATTCACACGCACACACTTCCATGGATTCCACACACACACACACACACACACATGCGCACACATGCACATTCACACACACAGACAGACACACACACATCTTTATACAAGCAAACTCACACATGCACACTCATATACACATGAGCTGCAAGATATACATACAGTATATTGCACAAATCGGAGATAAGGCAGGTTTAGACTTGCTGCAGACAACGCGTTCGTGTTCGTATCATGACTGCCTCGCGTATTTTGCGGTCGTTTGGTGCGTCAGTCGTGCACGTCGTCGCAAGCGAACATGACGCGTCCGCGAGATACAATACTGATAAGAAAGTAGGGGGCGATCACTACAAAAAAAGGTGACTGCAAGATGCATTATCGACATCGAAGCTGGGGGCAATCATGAGAGTAAACAATGGCACATGGCCACATCCACATCTGATGTTACTATTCTCCCCCTAGTGAAGACCTCCAGTAGGGTGCGTAATGCTGCAGCGAGTCTGTACACCGGACACAGCAGGTCGCACACGGGCGCATATGCTTACGGTTGGTCTAACAGCAAGTATAATCCCAGCCATACAGGAAAGTTGACGAGCGTAATTCGTTTTGGAGAGAATGTGCAGAACTGAGCGGCGGTCATATTGTGTACCGCTATGCGGTGCATCTAGTTGTTACAGAAACTGCACAATTTACATCACCCTAAAAGAATCTCACGGAACTCATCACTACTGGAAAAGCACTGTTCTAAATATGGTTATAGGCGGAAACAAGGTGCGCCTGAGGTAAAGCCAGAGAGGGGTAAAGCCACGCCTCCCCAAATCCTGGCCGACGTCATCACGTCGAAACTGCAGGTAGACTATTCATAAACGAAGCACAGTCGGTATCAGTCTTCACAAGTGTTCTGACTTGAGAAGTAACCTATTTTCAAAAGAGGTAATCAGCGTTGTACAGCACTCCGAAACATTTGTGGATTTACACACTTGCTTGGATTATTCTACATTTCTTGTATTTTCATTTCATTGTTGGGTTATTTGGAGTGCAATTGTATAGTTTTTTGAGAAGACCGCGCCTTCAGGAAGAAGGATACAGCGCCATCAAGTTGCTTTGTTCATAACTGGGTTTGGTTTAGAAGACTTACTTTTTTGTCTGTGTTCATTGCTGATTTACAGAACTAGTGATTTCCCAAGATGAAGCTATTGATTGCACTCGCCCTGGTGACATTCGCCGTTGGAGCCCTCTCACAATGTAAGTGCTTCAAAATTTAAAAAAAAAAAATCCTGCATGTTTAGAACTGATGTGTCTGATCAACCGTGATGTTTGAGCGTGAAAACACTGGTCAAATGACGAATTTCCCTATCGTGCAGTATACTATTCGATAGTGTTGAAAATATGTAATGTTTAAAAGTAGCCTACATAAGTCTATTGCATTTGACTCCTCTAACCTTGCTGGAGAATGCGTATTTCTTTGTAACCTCTAATTTAGGCGTTAGTCTTAAAAGTTTCACTGAAACATGGCATCGCATTACTTGGTTCCATATCATGAGCACCCATAACGTTGATCTAAGAAACATGGCAGTAGACTCTTAACAGGTGCAGTGTCATTTAACAAATGCCCTATTGTCTGGAATGTATGTAGCATAGCATTCCCCTTTCCTGCCATGTCGCTCAGGTGCGCTAGTCAGGTACTTTGCGTCATTGAGTGAACAACGCCCTTTACGCCTCCCCTCCCCTCCCTTTCATCCATTTTCTCTCCCTACTCTTTAGTGGTCTTTCCTGGTTGACCTCACCTGCTTCTATTAGCACAATCAAGTTACCTATTCTTTCAAACCATTGATTCGGTGATTGATTGTCCACATGTGTTTTTACCACAGGTACATGTCCTAATTCGAAGTGGGCTGTTTGTGATGGCACTCCTTGCCAATGTACTCTCCTTGTTGGCAGCAATAACAAACAAACGGTGGACTGCACCAAATGTAAGTTGTCTTCTCTTCTGCCATCCCTTACATCCCTGAAACCACATGAATATATAATAATCACAAATGTGAAGATAAAATTGATGCTTTACCTAAGTAGACAGAAACGGATAAAAATAAATTATTAATATAACCCCCCCCCCCTTCCCCTTGTTAGTGCTCCCCAAATGCTTCCTGATGAAGGCCCAGATGCAGAGGGCCAGGACTGGTAAGGATACGCGTACTATTGGTGGCAAACCCGTTGAGACTGCCTTCGTGGACAATGATGGTGTGTATGACCCAGACTGCGAAGCTGGCGGCCAGTTCAAGGCCAGACAGTGCAACAACACAGAGGAGTGTTGGTGTGTGAACAGCGCAGGCGTGCGCAGAACCGACAAGGGCGACAAGACCATCAAGTGCGACGAGGTGGTCGAGACCTAGTAAGTGTCACATAGGACCTGCTCAATGCAGGGTTGGGCCTGGCTCCAATCTCTCACTCAAGGCTAGATTTGTCCTGGAGTCACCCTCCATTCAAAAAGTCCCAATAATTTTAGGGCAGCTGAGAGAGAAAAATATCTTGTTGTTCTGTTATGTATCAACCGCGTTCTATGAATTTTAATATATAGAACTAGATTTGAGGGGTTATACTAGTTCTTGTGTACTTCTATGGTAAATACATATTGGTTAAAACCATGTGGTAATAATCTGAATTGTTCTTTCCACAGCTGGTTGCGTATGCAGATGGTCCACAAGCCGCTAACTAAGGATGTGACTAAGGAAGAGATAAAGACGTACGTATCCAAAATGGCTTCTTCTAAAACTGTCATTTTATTTGACATTTTGCTAAAAGACACTTAACAGCTGAGTGATATTGACATGTCCTTTTTCTATTTTTTTTAGTGGGATGGAGAATGCCATGCTTGCCCGCTACAAGTTGGCCAAGTCCTTTGTGAAGGATGTTGACGTAAGTCCCTCTACATTTTATGACCCAACGCAAAGTCTGTGTTATTTCATATTTAAAAGCCTGTCTAATACTAATTGGTCTTTTTCTGTTTTTGTCTTGTTTGTAGTATGACCCAGAGGGCCGTATGATTGTTGTGGATGTCAAGAAGGAAATCGGGGACCGTACTGAGGACCTGACTCGTGTTGGCTGGTACATGGAGAAGGATGTGAGTACCTTACATTCCACATGGCGCTTCCACATTCCACATTTGGCACTGACTAATGTGTGTCATATTTATTAAAGAATCTGTAGCTCACATTCTAAGGGGGTATTGTCTTGATTGGTTGATTTAAAAAAATGGAGATGTTTATATTCATTAGCACACAAACTCTGTGTGTTCCTTTTATCCAAATACTGTTTGTCACATTAGCGTTTAGCATATTTAGCATTAGCATTTTTACAAGTCAACATGTATGTCTAGTTCTGGTGGTACTGCTGTATACTGCCGGACCTGTCTCTTCATGCACTGATTGTGTCTCTGTGCTCTCTGATATTTAGATCAAGGAGCTGCCACAGTTCAACGACCAGAACAAATTTGAGCCCATGGTGGCAGGACAGAAGCTGGAGATGGAGAAAGTTGTGGTCTACTATGTGGATGAGAAGGGACCCGAATTCACCATGAGGCATCTGACTGGGGGCATCATCGCAGTCATCGTGGTGGTCATTGTGGCTGTGATCGCAGGCCTTCTTGCTCTGGTAAGTGTGTGTGCGCGCACCCATGAACCTCTTATGTAGAAATCTTAGCATTGACTCTCATTGTGATCAATTTGGAGTGAGAAAGTGAGATCAGAAATGAAAAGCATTTGTACTTCTATACTAAGTGTCTGTGAGTGTACACACCAAATAATGGTGCACAGCCTACTCTAACGATCTTTCTCTCTGTGCTTTCCTTAGTTCTTCATGAGGAGGCGAGAGAAGCAGAGGTACAGCAAAGCCCAGGTAAGCCCAACGCTATCTTCACCCACTCATATTCAGCCATCTACAGGCCACACATACTCTAGAACATGGAATGGAACCCCCCCCCCCCCCCCCCATTTGTGTACCATTTAAATTCACAACATGTGTCAAGTTCTAGTCTCATAACAGCCAGAAGTAATCCTTTTCTTAAGGGCTTATCTGATGATATGTATATGTTTTTGTCTGTTTTCAGGGCAGAGAGATGGACAACATGTAAATGGATGGCTTTGTGACTCCACCAAGACTATAGGGCTCTGAGAATGTGAGGGAGTGCATTTTGTGGGGATGTAGATGTGCTGTATTTGTTTTGTTACATAAATGGTAATACATTTTTTTTAATCGGGAATCTACTGTATGCTCAGTGCCTGTTACAATGGGTTGAAGCGAAGTACTCAAAAGCATAGGAGTGAGTCATGACTGTCCATTCAGTTTTAAATCTCATTTGGACATTTAGCAGCACCTTTTGTGTTCCTCTGATGTAAATAGTGGCTTGGAAGCAGTCAAATCGGCACTGTGCTGTTTCCTTAAAAAATAATACTCTACAATCAGTTAACCTAAATGATGCCTGGTGCTTGTTTTCAAATGTCTTGTTTTGATTTAAAATTCCTGTTAGTGGCATGTTGAGCTCCAATGCTTGGTACTACTGAGTGATCCACTGGAATGTTCTGGAATGAACTCCGTTTGTCTGTGGCCCGGTACACCCGTGTGCCACCTACAGAGTTTACTGTCTGAAGAAGCAGCGCTCGGGGACCCCACGCCTCAAATGACTCGCCTTTTGTAGATTTAAAAATTCTTCACTTTTTAAAATATTATGATGTTTTTCAGGGGATCAATTTTAAGACTATGTGCTGTACAGTGTGTTTATTTGTTTTTTAAATAAATTGTATTTGTCGACACAATTTTGGAGTGCTTTGTATTATCTTATCTTGTCACTGCGTTCTGAACGCTGATAAGCTTATTTAAATGTTTTTAAGTGAGGTATGGAGGAAATGACATTTATGGAATCTTGATTTCATTTTTTAAATAAATAAAAAAAAGCACTTTCAGCCTTGTGCATTATTCTGCATGTTGTCACTGCCATTTACAGGAAACGCTGCAGCAGTTTTCTTAAGTTTTTAAGGTTTAGAGTAAAAGCGGCCATCATTCTTGGAGATCAAGCAATGAAGTAACCGATTTGCTTCTGTTTTTGGCCAACTCACAACTTCTCATTTCTACTTCAGCAGGGAGCCTATCTATACACCAACAGCGTGCTGATAAGAGAAAAAATCCCTACTGAGTGTTCACACCTGAAGGCTGTATTTCCCTGTCTAGCTGTTGGGAGTTTATCATTTAACTGCTGTGTTTTTTGTCATGTCATAAACCAGTGCCTTAATGGGTGATTCTTCATTCTTAGATCTCACTGCAAAAACACCCATAACCAGCCCCACATTACAAGTGGAGCTGCTTCCGTGAAGGGTGCCACTGAGGGTAGACACGGTAGAGTGAGAGCCATTTTGTGATGGAAAACTACCGCCCAGGTTTCATTGAGAGGGGGAGGAGGAGGGGGAGATGGGACCGAGAGCATGTTGTGTGGTTTCACATTTGCATGCAGATTGTGCCTGCTAAACGCAGTGTTGATCAGCCCCTGTTCTGCATTCCACCAGAGACAATACGACAGACAAAACTCATTTAGCTTGTCTGCTGTACAGATTTTGTGTCATGTTGGTCACCAGTTTATGACAGGACAATATACCGAGCTATAAAACACTTGGATGAGGGCAATATAATTTCTCATATCAGGAATTATAGCCCCTAAAACGAGTGATAATTTGTTTTAAGAGATAACTTGGTGACCAACAATGATAAAAGGTCTTTTATAGACAAGTTACACAGTCAGTTTGGAGTTGGCTGGAATATTCACAGGCCTCATAGTCAGCCAATCCTCGTGCTCTCTTACAAAAGTGTGTGGCTGGCCCTGTGGTAAACCTCTGTGGCATGGGGCTTAGCTTCAACTCAGGTTGAAACAGGACACCTCAGCATGGGGAATTTGCATGAGTTTTGATATTAACTGACCTGAATGTGGCTAAACATTAATATCCACATACCTCCTAGAACTCTGTGATCAGACTGAAATGGTTTGCTGTTGGGGACAGTCAGATTCACTGGTACTACAGCATTTAATGCTATGCAAAACATTGGATATACTGCTTATTTCCGATGCAAAACATTGCTCATATTCAAAGCAGAGGTTTGTGCGCCCTTGCTATGAGTAAGACTGACTGAGAATCCACCTAACAATACATAACATGAGGAAACAGAAGTGTGTGTGAGATAGAAAGAGAATGAAAGGGGTGGGAATAACAACAGTTCTCCTGAGAGTGTACAGAAACAGCTTGCTTAAAGCTTAACGAGCATAGCACAGAGGCTCAAAGCGGCCGAACCAGTCTGGCGACTCCCTGTCCTACAACCTATTCATTAGCCACCCCGAAGGTGACACTGGAGAGAGAGAGACAGAGAGAGAGAAGCTGTTTACTAAATCTGAGGTCACAGAGGAAAATAGAAGAGTATCAGTGATACAAGAATATCATATTTTATCAGTGATTACAAATCTCTAACCATGCATTGTGACAAGAAGTTGCTTCAGATATTGCTCTGTTGGTTTTGTGAGTAATTGGCTATTTCAGTAAACAGAGGAACTGTGGTGACATGTTTGGCAACACATTTGGTATTATGTATGTAAGCAGAAATGGGTTTTAGAGAAGCTTTAGAAAAGTCAGTACAGCACTTGGTGGCACACCAAAATAACCCCACCCTCCTCTCCAAACACAATTTACTATTCCCCATTGCTTATCACGGCCTCTGCCACACCCTATTATTTTTGTTCTTCTTTCCCATAACAGAAAAGACTATTGTCACCCAGGCTCTGCTAGTGCGGACATGTTTGGGTGCTTTCACTATGCCCCTCCCCCAAGCAGCACTGGGCTGAGAGTAATCCTAACCAATAACCTGAATTTGGGGCCTGGCCGTTTCCATAGTGATCCCTGGAGATTTACACACAAAGACACCAATGAGATGCGCCGGAATGGGGTATTTGGGGGAGGAGCCTTGGGCAGATGTAATTTCACACCGATACCTGTGGGAGACTTTTAAGCACACGACTGCTCTACTGTGGGGTCAACGGATGAATCACGTCAGCTGCGTTACGTCACACATGAACACACACACACACACACACACAAAAATATCTCCCCCACTGTTGAACTGCTGACACACGCGAAAACCAACAGAAAATGCAAAACACTCAGGTGTATTAAAGTTTCACAAATACAGGTAGACCATCTATAGGTGTTCCTGGTCGCCACAGAACTGGTCTAACGACAACTTTGGGAGCCAGACACATTTAGCAGTTTTACATAAAAGCTGATCTTAGGTGTGGCACATACAGAGAATGACAAGCCTGATATGTGATGCACAGTGAATTTATACAAAGAGGTAAAATAGGTATGAGTTACAGTTAAGTATACCATCAACATTATGGAAGAAAAATGTGTCCGTGAGTGTGTTTGAGAGAGAGAGAGTGAGAGCGGGAGAGAGATCAGTGAAGATTATTTTTTAACCAGTGAAACCGCTGTAAGAGCAGGAAGACAGGAGATGGTCCTTGCTGTATTTGTAAACATATGACACACATGGTTTCACCATGACTGGTTTCACCCTGAGCGTGGGAGGTCATTCAACGTGTCTGAGTCAGTCCCCTCAAGATGACAAAACAAACACACGCACACACACACACACAGAAAATGGTCTTTTCCAAGGTGTTTATTCAATTTTTTATGTATACATTTGTGAAAATCCCACATACTCTCATAGATAAATTTCATTTAAAACTCATAGCTGTGCAATAAATACAGCTACAGTATACTTCTACACATCTTCCAGTTTGGTTTTCATTAACTTTTATTACTCTCAACAGACAGTACTAATGCCTGCATTGAATATCATATAGACACACATACAGAACATCATCACTGCTATGAATTGATTCTGGTGTTTGCGGGTGACGTACCACTCCCTTCTTCCTGACCTGACACTTCCTTATAGTCTTCCCATGAGGCTAATTTCACTTCCTGGAATCCCTTCTATTCTCCCGTAGGCTTATTTTCCCTTTTTTTTTTTTTTTTTTAAAAACGGGGTTGCAATGATGATGTAATAAAAAAAAAAACAGTAATCAGCCAGACCTGTCCATACATGCTGTGTGAATCTTCGGTCTTTCCTTAGCAACACTGTTTTCATTGTCCCTTTGCATCTTATATCACGCTTGGATGTCTACACACACACACACACCATCATCCCATTTATTTTCTCAGAGGAGGCAATACATCCTGAACCTTCTACTGACACATTCACCTTTCCCTTCCAAATCTTACCTGAGGACACAAGCCTTCAATTACAAAAACCTTCATACGGATACCACTCAGACACACTCAACCAAAGTTCAGACAGACAGACAGACAGACAGACGGACAGACACAGACAGACACCCAGACAGAGACAGATACAGATACACACACACACACACACACACACACACACACACACACACACACACACCAAAATACACTTCACACCCCACGCATACTGTAAATCCACAGACACATATACTCAACCAGACCCTCTCACACACTCTATTCATTTCAGTGGAGAACTATCTCCTAAAATCCCTCCTTACTTGAATGCTGGCCAGTTTACTGACCCATAGAAACTTCACGGTAGATATCTACTGTACTTCACTGTTACACTCCGACCAGTGAGGTTTAATTTGTAAGCGCTATATCAGGAAAGTAATAAATTACATTTACATTAAGACATATAATCAATATTTCATACTTATATTTATTAATCTGTGTAAATTATTTTGGTAGTTTAAAGGCGGATGTTGATAAAGTTGTTGAAGTCAGCCCCATAAGGACAAGAAACGTCCCTGATATTTGGCAATATTCTTTTCATTTTGGTCCATTAAACAAAGATTGACACAAAAGGACATCTACCTTTCCTTCATATGCACTGAACCCGAGGATACCCAAGAGAGAGAGGAGGAGACAGTGAAGCACAGAGACAGAGAGAGAGAGAGAGGAAGAGAGCGAGAGACAGAGAGAGAAAGAGAGAGAGAGGAGATTCAGGAGTTACAGCGGGACAGGGGAAATCCTTCATTAAGTAATACGCTCCCAGGAGAGTGTGTGGGTGTGTGAAAGTCTTTGGCACAAGTCAAGTTTGGCATAAAGTAATAACAAATCCATAAATACTTTAAACTGGCTCGTCTAGGCTCCTCACGCGCAGCCATAAAAGGCATGGAAGCACCTTAGAGCCCTCCAAAACACAACACATCATATCTCTGTCTGGAGATAACTATGATAAACAGTGGACTTCATGTGGGTTGGAATGGCTACAGTACCGATGATGACATATTACAGAGCTTCAAGGGCTAAGATTACAGGAGCGTTTGAAAGTGTGAGGTGTTTCTAAGAGAAAAGTTTGTAAAGATTGTAATCTTGTACCATGTAACCTTCTTAAAGTTCATTCCTTTGATAACTACCTCTAGACAACAATTTCAACAGGCTGTCTCCAGATAGTGAACTCTAGATAGCAAGCTAGCTAGCTAGCTAAATGGAGGAATCCCTTATGCATCAGCATGTACATCCACTCCTGCACACTGGGGGGCGCTCTTACAGGAGAGTGGGGGCTTTGCTGGGCCTGCTGGAAGGTGTGGGTGGGGATCTGGAGCGGAGGTCGCGGCTCTTGAGGTCAGGCTGGGCCAAGAGGAGCGCAGGAGCAGACAGATGGTGGGCCGCCGATTTCTGCTGGTGAGCACAGTTGGTGTAGGCGGCGATGAGAAGGGTGAGCTCCCGGAGCTGTCAGTCAAAAACACACACACACACACACAAACAGTTTTGTTGGAATTAAGATGTGACATGTCTTTACAAGGTATATAGAAAGAAATTTCGTTCCCTGAGCAACCCTGATAAATCTCAACCTCATTTTGGGGTGAACTCTATTGATCCATGTGGATGTCTCTCCTCTTGTTCAGTGTTTGGAAACTGTGGATGGGCGTGGATAGAGGTGTTTTCCCGTGAGTGTCTAGTCTCCAGTCTCCATAGTGATTCATGGAGAGGGGTGGGGCTCAGTGCACATATGAGCACCTGCATGCCCTTCAGTCTCCACGAAACCAGTTGGACAACGTATGCGTAACTGACGTTCTTTCCATTCATACAGAATGTCATGCTAAGTATGTCTAGCTTGACCTGTATGTTTTGTTAAACACTCACCAAAACAACATAGAAAAACATCACCCCAAAACTCTAGTCCAGTCTCCATACAGTGTTGCCAGGTCACGTGAGCAAAACAAGCAGCAGGTCCTTGAAACAAGCCCTAAAGAAGCGACCCAAGTAGCATCCCCTCCCCGAACACCTGACGTTACATTTCTAGGGCGGTCATGTTAGAGGAGCCAGTAGTTACCGCGTAGAGTCGAGGCAGAGGCATAGGTTTAAAATGCCCTTTGTGTACGTGTAGACTTTGCGTGGATTCTACGCAGAAACAACAAACACGAAGCAAGCCCAAAAGAAGCAACCACATAAAATACGCGCCCCCAAAACCGCATCCCGCAACTTCACCGAAAAACAAGCCCAAGTCGCTTATAATAAGCGGACTCTGGCAACACTGTCTCCATAGTAAAAAGTTCAAAATCTCGGACGAGCACCCCAATTATGTTACGGCCGGCTCAGAAGCCGCTACATAATATGGAGATGGGCATCAGGGTTTTGTCAAAAATAAGGTTGTTTATTGCAATAAATATATATACACACTAAAATCTAGGGGTTTAATATAGAAAAAAGACACACACCCATGAGCATGGCTTGCTCTGGTGTGGACAAAAATGTCAGCCCCTGAAGGCCAACTCTGGAGCTTCTTATGCACACCTTCAGGTGTACACAATTAGGCTGATTTGCCCATTCACCACCCAAAGGCTGCCGCACTGTCACTGCAGGGCCAGTGGGGGTGCAGAGGGGCGTAACAGTTTATGTCCCTGGGATGACTTCTTTCCATATGCTTTGCTAAAGGGATGAACAGTCATGGTGAATACATTCAAAACCCACCATCTCACTGTCACCATTTTTGCCAATTGTTTCTGTCAGTTAGTCAGGAGTGTTAAAGCTATCGTCAGCTCTATCTACTCATCTGCTAACCTTTGACGCACCTGTCCAAGTCACTTCAGATTGCCACAGCACATCTGAGTAGATTTGACTAGATATCTAGTAGATCAAATTGATACTCTCCCCACCTCCAGTAATCTCTCTGTCTTTCTTTATCTCTCTCTCGCTTTCTCTCTCTCTCTCTCTCTAAATATTTCTCTCTCTCTGCTAACCTTTGATGTTGCCATGGCAAACAGGTGTTTCTCCGTGGGTTTCTCCTTGCAGGTGTTGCCTCCAGCGGCCCTGCTGACCACCAGCATGAAGTCCTGACCGCTCGCCCCGAACGACACGATGGTCCTCAGCGGGTGGGACACCAGCAGCTTCTGTGTACATGTTACAGAGACAGGCACACAAGAGTTAAGAGGCAGGTATTGCCTTTTGCCCTATTGGTCCAGTTGGCACAGGTAAACAATGGGTAGTGCCATGATAAGATATCAGAACATGGGAGATTGTGTGAGAGTGTGTGTTTGCTTTCTATTTTGAGAGTGTGTGTGTGTGTGTGTGTTCATTTTGTATATGTATGTTTTGTTTGAATATTGGTGCATGTGCACGTGTGTGTGTGTGTGTGTGTGTTTGGTTTGGTTTGTCCTCACAATAGAGTTGAACTCTAGTACGCTGATGCCCTCCTCATGTACTGCCAACCAAACACGTCCATTTGGTGGTGAAGGAGAGCTGGGCTGGAAACACACACACACACACACACACACACACACACACACACACACATAGGAAGAGAGAAACATGAGCCAATGTATACCACAATGCAAAGTAAAAACCCTAACCTCAATGTCACCATTATGCATGCTATATGTCACAGTTTCTGAGCGAGTTTCATAAGTGTCTGTTTGTTAACTGGCCTTTGAACTTCCTCTCATGGTAGGAAATATCATTGGGTTTTGTAGATAATCAGATCATCTTCAGACACGATTAATTTCCCTTCATAAATAAATAAAACTAAATTTAATTAAAATACATATGCCAAACACTACAACTATTACTGATACCCCACCCCATCAACAGAACACCAACTGTATGTGCTGTAGCTTTCCCATAGAAATTATTACAGACACACACCCCTGCCTCTTGTGTATTCTACACACACACACCCACTGCTAAGCCCTTTCTGCTTTGTCACAGAGCTTCCTTTATGCCATTCTCGACAAATAACGCCTGGCTCAAACGAAACCACTGTGAATAGATGACTTATGAGTCTTTGGCATAGATATTTTGTACCGGTATAATGTGTATAGTTTAACCAAGATTGGTATTTGAATGGCTATGAATTAATTGGACTTGGATTTTCTTATGCACCACCACTTGTGTGATGTATGCGTTTGTGTGTGTGTGTGATGTGTGAATGTGTGTCTGTGTGTGTGTGTGATGTATTTATGTGTCTAATGTATATACACATGGCTCTCGACCTCGTTGAGGCGTCACCTCTTTGTCTCTCACCTCTGCATCGAAGAGCTTGGCTCCGAAAAAGATCCACTTGCGTGCCACAGTCAGGTAGATGCGAACGCACTCTGGTGAACTTCGACCCCTGAGGGAAGCCCAGCGGCTCGACAGGCGCTGACTCAGCTGCCTAAAGACAAGAGGGTCATTCCACCTCAATTCAACGGATTTTAGAGAAAATTTCTGCTTGACCATCTCAGATTTGCTTCAAACTTTTACCATCTAAAGAGTAACCATTTAAACTAACTTAGCCAAAATATTAGATCGGTATACCTAATACATCCAGAGAAAAACATTTTTGAACATGGTACCCCCCTTCTGATTTTTGGCACATTGGCGCCCTCATCTAAATCTGCAGCAAAGTTCAGATGTCATTATCTCAAAAAGTGTTCAAGCTAAAGACTTAAAATTTTCTGTGAATAATGATTGCTACCTATAGTTTCCACATATTCATTCGTAAGTCGTATGTGTTGACCCTGACTGTGTTTCAATCTTGTGAAATCAGAAGAAAAATTGCAGATTTCTTTCACACCCCCACATTGGGTGCCCCATTACACAATTTGTAAACAAAATGTTTGGCAAATGGTTATGTCTCTCTACAGAAGTGTTTAAGCTGTCTTTGAAAAAGTAATGAAGAGGTGTCTATATTGCTTTTTTGTTGGAAGTATTGTAACACAAAACTGAAAAACAATCAGTTTGGATAATATTGTATCTCCCCATTACAGAGGTATGACAAGCTATACCAATGAATTGAACACATCTCCAGAAAGAGTATGGAATGGGCTTTCAGACTGTGAAATTTCAAGATGGTATTATGGCTATGGTTATTGAAATGTTATTTTTGAAATATTGGTCTACTATAACAACACATTGCTGATATCCATGAACAGTGACATCTAGTGGCAGTAAATAGTGACAGCAGCAATTTATTTCGGAAATACAGGAAATATTTTATTAGTTCATCACTCAGCAAGTAAATTAAAATATAAATGTTTAACAGTATGAGACATAAACATCTGATGCTTAGGAATAAGACAAGGATTATGAAATCATTAAATAATAGCACAAAAAAGCAACGCTAATTGTTGTAATAGACCAACATTTAAAAAAATGTTTTTAAATAACTGCAGCCATAATACCATCTTGAAATTTCACAGTCTGAAAGCCCATTTCATACTCTTTCTGGAGATGTGTTCAATTCATTGGTATAGCGTGTCATACCTCTGTAATGGGGAGATACAATATCATCCAAATTGATTATTTTTCAGTTTTGTGTTACAATACTTCCAACAAAAAAGCAATATAGACACCTCTTCATTACTTTTTCAAAGACAGCTTAAACACTTCTGTAGAGAGACATAACCATTTGTCAAACATTTTGTTTACAAATTGTGTAATGGGGCACCCAATGTGGGGGTTGAAAAAACATCTGCCATTTTTCTTCTGATTTCACAAGATTGAAACACAGTCAGTATCAATACATACGGCCTACGAATGAATATGTGGAATCTATAGGTAGCAATCATTATTCCCAGAAAATTTGAAGTCTTTAGCTTGAACACTTTTTGAGATAATGACATCTGAACGCTGCTGCAGATTTAGATGAGGGCGCCAATGTGCCAAAAATCAGAAGGGGGGTACCATGTTCAAAAACGTTTTCCTCTGGATGTATTAGGTATACCAATCTAATATTTTGGCTAAGTCAGTTTAAATGGTTACTCTTCAGGTGGTAAAATTTTGAAGGAAATCTGAGATGGTCAAGCAGAAGGCATTTGTTGAATTGAGGTGGAATGACCCAAGAGGAGGAGGACATCTGAAGCATGGAAGAGCGACAGAGACACAACAATGTGTGTGTGTGTGTGTGTGTGTGTGTGTGTGTGTGTGTGTGTTCATGTTTGCCTATGATTCATTGTGTGGGTCAGTAGGAGAACACATTGTACTTGTATGTGTTTATGTGTGAGTGTGCATATGTAGAGAGTGTGTGTGTGTGTGTGTGTGTGTGTGTGTTTGTTTATGTTTGTCTATAATTCTGTGTGTGGGTCAGTATGAGATCACATTGAACTTGTATGTGTTTGTGTGTGAGTGTGCATAGGTAGAGTGTGTGTGTGTGTGTGAGTGTGTGTGTGTGTGTGTGTGTGTGTGTGTGTGTGTGTGTGTGTGTGTGTGTGTGTGTGTGTGTGTGTGTGTACCTGAGCTGTTCATCAGAGCAGGCCCGTCTGTAGTGCTTGGGGTAGAAGCGCTCTAACACCTGCTTGAGAGTCTGGCTGGACTTGTTCTGAGAGGCAGCTGATCCTGATGGGGAGAAGGGACGATCAAAGTCCCCAAACTCCACCTGACAGGACCACAGGGATGGACAGAGCGAGCGGAAGAGAGAAGGAAGGAGGGGATAGAGAGAGATATTGTAGTAGAAATATTGCATCATCTACTTTGGTCATGACCACCAGCCTTTGATCACGCCAAACCTTGTCAACCAACTACCCTTGTGACCTTCTGATCATTTGTTGATGAGGCCTTTCCTCTTGCCTCTATCGAGAGGGGGCCACGCCTTAAATGCAGAGAATACACAGCACGGGAGGCTCAGATGGCCATCGCTCTAAGTGGTGAGCTATGCTGGGTCTCCGAGCTCGTAGTTTTGAAACTGTTGTTAACCAATAAATTACCATGTTTTACCATGTTTTCAGTCTTTAAACCTGCCTCTATCTGCTTGCATTGAATTGTTTTACCACAATATCATATTCAGTCTTATACAGATATTTCAGTCTTTTATTTCAATTCAGAAATCATGAAAAGTGTGCTCCAGGAGAGGAGAACAGGAACTTTACTGTGAAGAGACTAACTCTAACTCAAACGCTCACAGGTCAGATTATATGCGTTGCAGGCATTAGTCAAAGCTATGCAGGAGGGATATTCAGCTCTGCTCTCTGTCTCACGGAAGGAGCACTTGATGCACACAAGTGAGGAAGTGGTACTTGATGCAAACAACTGATTTGAAGTTTCTTGGTTCTGAATGTAGGCTACGTTTTATTTAGAAAGGCACTAACATCTGATATACAGTAGTATAGATAATATCTCTTCCTCTGCCATGCTTTCGACTTCGAGTTTCGACAATGTAGGCTAAACGACAGTATCCGTCAGTTAGGCTGCTTGAAATCTGCTTTTTTATTGCTACCAAACAGAACAACTACAGCACAACTATAATTATGTCCACTACTTTAATTATTACCTCCGCCCAAGATGTTATGTTTTCATTGGGGTTTGTCTGTTTGTTTGTTTGTTTGTCTGTTTGTTAGCAAGATTACTCAAAAAAGTTATGGATGGATTTTGATGAAATCAATGAAGAAATCATTACATTTTGGGAGTGATCCGAATCACCGTCTGGATCCAGGAGGCGGTTATGCTTTCACTTGGCGGGGGTCTGCGCTCTCTGAGTGCTCTTCTAGTATATTATACTATATACTGTATTTTATTTTGTGCACATATATCATTTGCGGGAGTGCGGCGAATAATCTGTTTCTCCTGCTCTCACAAACGCATCTCTCTCATGCCGCCTGCACACAAGCTTTTCAAAACGTGTCCTGCGCTGGCCACTCTCTTTTGCCTCGCGACCCGCGGGTCTTGACCGACTCCCGTGGGAGTGCTGACCTCTGATCTGGGCCTCTATGAGCGTGGATGTGAATACACACGTGTGTGTGTGTGTGTGTGTGTGTGTGTGAGTTTGTCCACGCTGACCTGGGCCAGTAGGGCGGACATCTCTAGGGCCAGCTCCTTGTTGACCGGGAAGTGTCCGGCGACAATCTCCTCGTTGGTCTGGAAGGCCAGGAGCAGACGCTCCCGCTCCGTCTCCCCCCTCACCTGGTGAGAGAAGTACAACCTGAGAGAGAGAGAGAGAGAGAGAGAGAGAGAGAGAGAGAGAGAGAGAGAGAGAGAGAGAGAGAGAGAGAGAGAGAGTGCACATGAATGCATGGCTGTGTGTATATCACTATGTTAAGTAGGGGTGACATTCTCACATTCTTTGAGAGAGAGAAAGATACGAGAGATAATGACGGAGACGGTGCATGTGCAATTAAATAACTTTTGTTATGAGAGTCAAGGCTCTGGTAGTTGTGGTATGAGAAGAATTTGTTGCATTTGAGTGTGTGTGTGTGTTTGTTTGTGTGTGTCTCTGTGTCTCTCTCTGTGTGTGTGTGTGTGTGTGTGTGTGTGTGTGTGTGTGTGTGTGTGTGTGTGTATGTGTGTGTGTGTGTGTGTATGTGTGTGTGTGTCTGCAGTACCTGTTCTTGTAGGTGAAGCGTACACTCTTGGCTGTCTCTGATTTGCCTGTGTGTTTGGAGGCCTCCTCCCATTTGGCAATGATGTCACAGATCTGTGAGCAGAACAGAGAGAACCAGTGAGCATCAGTCGTACCCACACATCCTAGTTTGATAGCCCATGATACATGATGGTGCAGTGTGTGTGTATGTGTGTGTGTGTGTGTGTGTATGCGCGTGCATGTGTGCGTGTGTGTCTCTGTGAGAAAGAATGCTTGCACGTGTGAATATGATCGACATGTGTGTGAAAGTGTGTGAATGTGTGTGTGTGTGTGTATGTGTATGTGTGTGTACGTATGTGCATTTGTGTGTGTGTGTGTGTATGTGTGTGTGGGCGTGTCACCTTCAGGCCTCCCTGCAGGCAGTGCTCCAGGTCTTGTCCGGCCGGGTCGTCTGAGTAGAGGCTGAAGCCAGAGTGGCTGGTCTTCCTGATGCAGGACTCTTGGTTCAGACGGCTCTGGAACTCCTCAACTGTAGTCGAGGCGTCAAAGCTCACCACCTATTACACACACACACACACACACACACACAAAGATACACACACACTCTCAGAGATATCCATGAGGAACACTAGTATTGTGTATTCAACACACCTCTAAAAGATAAGTGTTTAAACTGTGCATTTGAAGTAGAGTGTGCGTGAGTGTGTGTTTGTGTGTGTGTGTGTGCGCGCACGTGCTTGTCTGTGTGTGTGTGTGTGTGTGTGTGTGTGTGTGTGTAAATATTTGCACATGGGAAGTGTGTGCTGATGCCATGCTTTTGAATACAGGTTCTAC
>NC_085011.1:10679511-10687011 GCF_963854185.1 Sardina pilchardus
TAGATCCCAGATTGTGTCTTAAGCCTACCTTACACTGACAGACTTTGACAATACTTGGGAAAGATTTTTGAAAGATTGAAGTCTTTTAGCTAATGCCCCTCATTCAAGCTTTACTCAAAAGACTACAATCTTTCAGGAATCTTCCCCAAATCCTGTCAAAGTCTGTCAGTGAAAGGTAGGCTTCAGATGCCTTTCGTACTATGCTCATTGAATTCAATCCCTCAAAATGCATTATTATGGCACACACATACAAGCATACACAAAAGTTGCCAGATGGAGTATGGGACAGAGTAGGAGATGGAGACAAATTGATAAGCGTGACAAGCAGGAGAGGATGAACAGGACTGAGTGGCGGTCATATTTGTGTACCGCTATGCGGTACATCTAGTTCTCGAACCAATCCATCCCTAACCAGATCATGGCTCCACGCCCTGCATGCTGTGAGCGGCTCTGCGGAGGTCTCACCTTCTCCTGCGGGGCCTCCAGGAGCAGGTAGGTGGGGCCCTGGCCAGGGGGCTGCACCAGCAGGGTGCACATGGAGGACTTGGCCTCCTGCAGCGCCCACTTGTGGTCCTCCGAGTCACAGGACCGGTCCACCTCCTCCACGCGGGCCTCCCACAGCCGGATCTGACCCAGAGGGAACTGCCAGGCACACACAGACATATTTGTATCTCACACACACACATAGGAATAGAGACGTGGCACACACACACACACACACACACACACACACACACACACACACACCAACACCCAAAATATACTGATGCTGATAATACATTCATATTTATGTAGATAGATGGACATTTCTCATGCAAAATGGACACTTACACACACACACACACACACACACACACACAGACACACACACACACAGATACACACAGACACACACACACACACACACACACACAGACACACACACACACACACACACACACACACACACAAACAAAGGGGTTGTACTATATGGTCTCCACCTTGTCCTCTTGACTGCGGAAGTAGTAGAGAGTCTTTCCAAAGAGTGCACACCACACGCGCTTACTGTAGCCATGCCTGACCTGGGAGAGAGATGATACCGCAGTCACACACAGACACACACACACACACACACACACACACACACACACAGGATGGAATGTTTGCTATGATGGGAAAAAAAAGTGTGAATTTGGGTGTGGTGAATTGTGATTGGCTGGATGGTGGCGTGGTCACCTTGGTCATGTGACCCCTGATGGTGGGCCGGGCGTCGGGTTGGGTGAAGAGGGGGCTGGCGGCCTTGACACGGAGCACGCTCTGCAGCACCCGCAGCCACTCCTCCAGCAGGTTAGGGGAGTCCGCCTTCAGGCTGTACACACGCTTACCTGTGACCACCTGTGAACACACACACACACACACACACACACACACACACACACACACACACACACACACACACACACACACACACACACACACACACGCACACACGCACACACACACACTCCAGCAGGTTAACTGCAGGTCAAGATACTCACCTGGTACTGTAAGAGCATACATGCACACAGGTACATGGACACAGCAGGCTATAAGTAGTTCCTACTTGCTCCTACTTGCTCCTACACTGTGCATGTTGGCAAAGGTTCATTTGATATTATTACAGCCTATCAAACGAATGCAATAAGGTCCATTGAATGGAACAGGCCATCCAACAGGCCAATGTTAGGAGGATATTATTATTGTTAGGATATGTTTTATATTCACCAATGCCATTGGCAACAGGTATTGTTTCTAATTCACATTTTCATATCATATTCATATTCAAATAGTCTGTTCACTTCCCTCTAGGTCTACATATTGCCAATGAGTCATGATAACAATGGAACAATGGCAAGTCAGTATCAGTATGGTAATACAAAGCATGTGGGCCAGCAAGAAGTATTATTAGCGTGGAGAACTTTGTTTTCCTCAGTAGAAGCCATGAAACATGAACAATTGTACAAATGACAAATGATATGAAGTTTCTTTTCTCTTTTTGGTAGGTAGCTGTATAATCAGAGGGATAATGCATTGTCCATTGGTCAAGAAAAATCCCTTCAGGACCATTCCTATACTGACCGGCGGACAACACATAATCACTAACATCGATTCATTAACACACAGAAACAACCTCCAAGCACACACATTCTCACACACATCCACATACCTGAAGCATTTGTTTCCCATCACCACGGGATATGCTGCTGGAGGCACTGAGCTCAATCTGACCCTGAGGTTTACGTATCACGTCACTCTTTATTGGGGAACACACACACACACACACACACACACACACACACACACACACACACACACACACACACATCAATGAGAAAAGAATACATGAGCAGTACTAAGCATTCCCTTCTTGCAAATCATTAGTCTGTCTGCATGTGTGAGCTTATGTGTGGTGGCCAGCTGCTTAGACTGACTGGTGACTTGTAGTAGAGCAGCTCTCCATCCTTCAGGACAAACCAGCGCCTCTTCCACGTCTTCTTCCAGGTCTTCACCATCTTCAGCAGGTAGCCAGACTTCTCCATCGACTCCTGATAGTCACACACACACACACACACACACACACACACACACACACACAGAATCAGTGCATTGTTACAAGCATGTGTGTGTGTGTTTGTGTTTGTGTGCAAGAGAGAGAGAGAGAGAGAGAGAGCGAGAGAGAGAGCGAGTGTACATGTAATTGAGCTTTGGCAATATTGTTCATGAAACTTTCATGCCAATAAAGCTTTATTGAATTGAATTGAGAGAGAGAGAGAGAGTGCACATGAATGCATGGCAGTGTGTATATCACTATGTTAAGTAGGGGTGACATTCTCACATTCTTTCCCCCATCGCAGGCCGTTGAGCAGGTCTTGGGCAGCTTGTGTTCTGGTTCAGAGCACTCTGTGTCTGTAGAGTAGGCGTCAGGTGGGATGGCGTAGTCACTCTCAGAGGTCATAGAGGACATGGACACAGCTGTGTGAAAGACACACACACACACACACACACATACACACACACACACACACACACACACACACACACACATACACACATACACACAAAACCGATAAAACAAGAGAGGACAACAATACTGTGAGTCATTAGGCTTGGCAATAACACTAATTATAGTAGATGGATATGTGTAATTTCTCTGTGATCTGGACTCTGTGTGTGTGTGTGTGTGTGTGTGTGTGTGTGTGTGTGTGTGTGTGTGTGTGTGTGTGTGTACCTCTCTTGAGTGTGCGCGGGCTGCCCTTGTGTGAGCTGGACTCAGAGGTGTGTGAGCTGCGTAGGGAGCTGTCCTCTCCGGCCGACACACACGACTCCTCGGAACTCTCCTCCTCTGACGAGCTGCAGCACTCGTCCGACAGATCGCTGCAGAGCAGGGTCGCCCGCTGAACACACACACACACACACACACAGACACACACCAATACATACAGAAAATGCCAGTAAGCTACGTAAGGGATAATGTATAGAACGCCGGTCATTATCGGAAAATAATTCCCGACAGGATGAACTGAACCCCGACGCGCAGCGGGTTTTGCTTCGTCCTGAAGGGAATTATTTTCAGATAATGACCGGCGTTCTATACAGTATCGCGCTTATTATATGGCTACTTGCCAAATCGAGAAAAGAAACTCATCTCAATGTGTCTTTAGCAATGACTTGGCTACCGTTTCGTGGCTTCCGCAACAACTAGCGGAGTGAACCCGTTGCCATTGGCAGCGGTCATTATACCTTCGGAGCGGTCATTATGCAAATATAACGGACCGGTAGAACGTTGAGAGGCCCATTCAAAGTGAATGGGAGCTCCCTCAACATTCTAGAGAGCCATATAATAAAGTGCAATAACACCAGTCAATCTGGCTGTGAAGATACACTGTACAGTGACACACACACACACACACACACACACACACACACACACACACACACACACTCACACACACGCACACACACTTACCCCTTTGAGTGTGGTGTAGGTGGGCATGGTCATGTCCTTGTAGATGAGTGATGAATAGAGTAGGACTGCTGGATAGGATGATTTCTGACTGGCATCTAGAGGAAGACATCAGGCATTACAGGAACAACACAACAGGCATTACAGGAACAACACAACACAGACTGGTCACTTGGGCAAAGGCCTTGAAAATCCATCACCAGGCTATGATGTTATTTTACTGTTCTGAGAGCAGTAGGAGACCATAGACTTGACAGGGACAAAAGCACACTGCACGTAGCAACACTACAGCACAGGCCATGGAGGTATGATAGGCAGTTCTCTCTAACAATGCCTGACTAACCAGCTAACCCACAAATCATGAATAATGCTGCTTTAAGGACCTCCATTTTACAATGAAAATGATTGAGAATGAGGATCATCTCACCTTTGTTGGACACGTTTGTGCAAGAGGATTCACACAGACTGATGCCAGACTTGGCCACCGCATAGATACGACTCTCCTGAGGACAACATGAAACACGCAACAGTCAACAGCTTATACAACAGGATGACCAACGAGAGGAAAAAATCATTTCAACTATAGAAAGGCTAATGAACATGAGGCCAGTGATTCTAGCCGTCATATTCACATTCACTGTTCTACTGAAACGATACACTCTCACTGGTAAATCTGAATATTATAGCGAAGCAAATGTGGAGTTGATAAACCACTGAAATAATTTTGGAAACATTATAAAGTACAAAAAACTCTTTAGTGTTGCTTTCAAAAGACTATGACAGTTACTATGATATATATACAATACTACTATGAGGGTATAATTGGTGCAAAAGTCACGAGCACATTTAACTGGAGATTTCGCATTCGTACACTAAAGTCACACATGTGTAACCGTACATTTGAAGTTGTACATATTTTTTTCATACCTTGTTAACACAAAATAGGGCTACGGGTTCACGAATCCGTTTTACAAGTTCACAAAACCGTTTTACAGATACACGAATTCTCACCTGTGCATCACAAGTTACTGGCCTCATCCCCTCGAGACTTTTGCCCCACTTACACTGCAACGATTGGGGCAAAACACATTCGCACATCCGTGTTTCATAATCTGAGAACATGCACAACATTCGTGCACTTGCAAACCGTAAATTTGAAGTTGTACATATTTTTTTCATACGTTGTTAACACAACAGAGGGCTACAGGTGCACAAGTCCGTTTTGCAGGTTTACAGATCCGTTCTACAGATACACGAATCCTATCCTGTGCATCACAGATCCTGGCCTCATCCCCTCGACACTTTTGCCCCATATACACTGCAATGTTTGGGGCAAAACACATTCGCACACCTGTGTTTCATAATCTGAGAACATTCACAACATTTGTGCATTTGTAAACCCAAACGTGAACTAATGCAACATAAGTTGTGCATCTGTGATATATTTTCTCATTCATAAAACTTGCACGGCTACAAGTCAATCCATACAAGTGCTTGAGTCTACATCTGCGAGTTTCCGTTGCTGTTTTCCGGGGACGAATACTTTTGCACCAATTATACCACCTAGCGATGTGCAAAACAGATTTGTACTTGTGCACACAGAGAACATCGAACATCGAAAACAAAACAAGGCGGCCGGATCTGGATCTGGATCTGGATCGCGCCCACACATCCCTGCTCATAGCCTAACCTCCGCTTGTTTCCTCATCAATATAAAGGACAAGGACGCACAATTTGTAGATTTTCTTTTCACAGAGTGAGAAAACATTTCGTAGTGATTATTTGCACCCGGGTGTAGCCTAAATAGTGGAATGGAGGCATTTTCTTATTTTCACCCAAACCTGTAGCCTAATGCGTGCAGAAACAGATGGGATGGCCTATACCTAAATCTAACAAGTTAGGATGTGTAAAAACAATCTTTTTGATGGAAACGTGGTGCTAAATTCCCATAAACTTGTTCAGTGAACGGGTAAAACCGTCCGTTTGTAAGCAAAATCAAGAATTACGAGTTTGTTTACCGTCACCTAGCAACCAGAAGATGGACAAATATTAGTAGGCCTAGTTCATCGTGCTTTATTAGAATTCGTGTAGGGTAGCGGGTAAATGCATAACTCTGATACTTTCAGATTGGCAGTTCGAATCTTATCCAAAGTTATCCCACTTCTTCTTTTTTTGCATGCCTAAATAGAGTTGTTTTCTGTAGAGGAGTTGACTATAGCGTTCTACTCACAACGGTAGCCTTTCTATAACTAAAATAAAACTAGACCATTTTGACAGGTTCATTAAGCACAAACTCTTATTTGCCGCGAGGTAACGTCATCAAAGAAAAGAGAGTCGTTCGCACATACTTTCACAATATTTTATTTTGGCATGCAAAAAAAAAAAAGAAGTGGGAAAACTATGGATGGGATTCGAACTGCCAATCTCAAAGTACCACTATATGCATTTGCCCGTTACCCTATACGATAGCTAGTAAAATGTCATGGACTAGGCCTACTAATATTTGTCTATCTTCTGGTTGCTAGGTGACGGTAAACAAACTCGTTATTCTTGATTTTGCTTACAAACGGACGGTTTTACCCGTTCACTGAACAAGTTTATGGGAATTTAGCACCACGTTTCCATCAAAAAGATTGTTTTTACAAATCCTAACTTGTTAGATTTAGGTAGGCCATCCCATCTGTTTCTGCACGCATTAGGCTACAGGTTTGGGTGCAAATAAGAAAATGCCTCCAGTCCACTATTTAGGCTACACCCGGGTGCAAATAATCACTACGAAATGTTTTCTCACTCTGTGAAAAGAAAATCTACAAATTGTGCGTCCTTGTCCTTTATATTGATGAGGAAACAAGCGGAGGTTATAGGCTATATGAGCAGGGATGTGTGGGCGCGATCCAGATCCAGATCCGGCCGCCTTGTTTTGTTTTCGATGTTCGATGTTCTCTGTGTGCACAAGTACAAATCTGTTTTGCACATCGTTAGGTGGTATAATTGGTGCAAAAGTATTCGTCCCCGGAAAACAGCAACGGAAACTCGCAGATGTAGACTCAAGCACTTGTATGGATTGACTTGTAGCCGTGCAAGTTTTATGAATGAGAAAATATATCACAGATGCACAACTTATGTTGCATTAGTTCACGTTTGGGTTTACAAATGCACAAATGTTGTGAATGTTCTCAGATTATGAAACACAGGTGTGCGAATGTGTTTTGCCCCAAACATTGCAGTGTATATGGGGCAAAAGTGTCGAGGGGATGAGGCCAGGATCTGTGATGCACAGGATAGGATTCGTGTATCTGTAGAACGGATCTGTAAACCTGCAAAACGGACTTGTGCACCTGTAGCCCTCTGTTGTGTTAACAACGTATGAAAAAAATATGTACAACTTCAAATTTACGGTTTGCAAGTGCACGAATGTTGTGCATGTTCTCAGATTATGAAACACGGATGTGCGAATGTGTTTTGCCCCAATCGTTGCAGTGTAAGTGGGGCAAAAGTCTCGAGGGGATGAGGCCAGT
>NC_085011.1:10692011-10694511 GCF_963854185.1 Sardina pilchardus
TTCAGTGGTGTACTGTGTAGCTTGTAGTTTGTTGTTTGTGGAGTGAATTTAGCACAGCGGGTTAGAGCTTCAGTCAGTGTGGCGTTTGTAATGCACACCACTCTACTTGCACTGCAATTTAAAACATTTCAAGGGATAGTGATGTTCACAACAAGGACAGAAACGACGAGTACACACAGACAAACACACACATTTGCCACGATGCACACACACACACACACACACACACACACACACACACACACACACATACCCATGCACAAGGCAAAAGTGTAGGCCTACTGTAACTATAGTGATCTCTACAGACAAACCAATAAACAACGATACACACACAAGCACACAACGTGGTGGAGGAGGATAATTTCATGTTTGGCATTTTTTAGACATTGCTGAGGAATTCCTGAGGAGCAGCCAAAGTGAAACAGAGATAAAGAGAGAGCGATAATGACAGAGGATGAATGGGCAGCATTCATTTCCAAGCAGAAGTTGCTTCTTCAATTCAATTCAGGTCCTCTTCTTAAAAATCCATCGCCGCAAACAGTCAAACACTGTGGGCCAAAGGTGCGTAGATTTGTGAATGCAGCGTTGTCAGAGCCATAGCCAACCAGCAGAAAGTGCACGCCGAGCTTCTTCTGTTTACGTGGCATTTATCAAACCAAATAAAGAGTCAGACGACTTGTAAGAATGCTGTCAGTGCAATGGAGGAAGGAAAGACCTCTTGGAGGCATCTCAGAGCGGGTGCGACCTCACACTTATAGGACACACTGAAGCTGCTGCTGATGAGGCACAGGAGCACCATACAATACAGTATATACATATATGTATATATTACATATATACTGTAATATAAAAATATATACAGTATTTATACAGTGGGTGGCTGTGCACAGCTGCACAATAGCCTTCCTCTGGTCTCAGTCTGAATGCAATTTAAGTTCAACTTGAGAATATGTCAGAGTACTCTGTTTTTCTGGAGGCATCTAGCGCGGGTGGGACCTCACACTTATAGGACACACTGAAGATGCTGCAGATGAGGTACAGGAGCACCATACTATATACTGTATATATATACAGTATACACCGTAATCTCTCGACTATTAGCCGTGGCTTATACATTGATTTTGCTACATTTCTTCAGCTATGAGGTTAATACAGGGGGGCAGTTGATATGGTGTTAATATGGTTTTGTTTCTTTTAACTTGCATAAGACACTGTCCTGCGGGCTGTGGCTTACACACAATGCGGCTTATATGCGGGAAATTATTGTATATACTATTGCCTTGATATACAAGCAATAAGCACAGAGAGTTATACTGTACGTTCCACTGATTTCAGACCAGCTAATGGGTGGCTGTGCACAGCTGCACAATAGCCTTCCTCTGGTCTCAGTCTGAATGCAATTAAAGTTCAACTTGAGAATATCTCAAAGTACTCTGTTTTTCTTGTCAACCTATTTCCCGACTTATTTCTCCAGAGGGTCTCTTAGAAGAAACAGGAGATCTCATTTCAAAATGGTCAATATGGTATCCTTAGAGTTCTTATGCGCATTTAGGACACAGGGGTGTTGCAAATGTGTTCAGCCAACAGCCATTCAGTTATTTATTGTCTCAATTGAAACATGGTTATGGACCTGGAAGGAGCAACATATGACTGGTAGGCTAGTAAAAAACAAAAGGTTAAAAACAAAGCCCTTGCTTACCATTTTCACTACTCTTTCACACATCTCATAATATACCAAATTCTAATCAACAATATGTTTGACAATAGGCTGAAAATGACACTGGCGCTGTTAGTCTGAGTAGTGGAAGTAATTAGATCCAGGCATCCAGTGGCAGAACAGAGAACACTAACTACCAGGATTCTCCTTACGGGAATATCTGACAATTAGATTGTATTTCTGGGCAACTGGTAGACTGAGCTAAACGGCCTATCAGAGCAACCTTTTCACAGATGGCTGGCTCGGAAGCCGATTCAACATGGCCACAAAGTAGCACACAGAAGTTGGACAGTGTCGACAGCGCTGCTCACATTGCACCGATTTGGACCACAGACGCGAAAGTGACCGGCCCGACGTCGACAGACGGCCGACCGACGGCTCAGAGTGTGCTGGCTCTTATGTCCTCCTTGGAACCAGCTCGGCCTCATTGTTGCACATTTGCGGCTGAGGTGGGTTCTGGTGGGGAGAACCGCCAGCCCAAAGTTTGGATTTGCTGGTACAGTACGTGCATTTCTGACCCGATCGTTGGGATTCCAGAGGTGACTGTGCCTAAGTGGAAACACCAATACTACATTATGCTTCTGTCCCGTATTTCTAAATGATTACTTTGCTGAGTGACCAAAAGACATTTGAGGGATGGTCTACTTAAGAGTCACATCCTGCTGGATTTACACTAATGTCCCACCATTTTTATGAAAACCACTGCTTCCTGACACATTTCTGTATGCAACCATCACACAATCACAGACACACACACACACACACACACACACACACACACAC
>NC_085011.1:10702011-10727011 GCF_963854185.1 Sardina pilchardus
ATGTGCCTCTCTCTACTTTACCCAGCTCTTGCTCTCTCTCTCTCTCTCTCTCTCTCTCTCTCTCTCTCTCTCACCATTGCTGTTCATACACTCTGGCTGTTTAGCATGTATGTGACGAGGCTAAGGCCAGTGACTTCTGACCCATCACACTGTGACATCTGACCTGATCTCTGCCATGGCTGACACTCTGGAAGCCCTTCAAAGAGATGGCCGATTGGCCTAGTAAGTGTGAGTATGTGTGTGTGTGTGTGTGTGTGTGTGTGTGTGTGTGTGAGTGTGTGCACACAGCTATCACACCCAGCACATAGTCCATGCTTGAATCATTGTGAGATGTGGTGAGGAGATCATGTCTAAGGACAGGGCCATGTCTCACACAGAGAGGATACTCAGATGGGAGCGGTACACACACACACACACTATCTGCAGCCTGAAGGAGGACAATGTCCTTGGCACCAGACTCCCGTACGGAAAAGGAATGAGAACAAAAGAACATAATGAAATCCAACTGCACCATTGAAAGAAAGTGCCACCTCACGTTATTCGAACAAAAGCGCTAGCCTTTTTTAGCCACGCATAACTGTGCAACAAATCATATTAAAGGAGCTTCTCACACGCAAGGAAGCCTTTGTGATGTGATGGTTGTGAGGAGCTCTCTCTCTGTGTGTGTGTGTGTGTGTGTGTGTGTGTGTGTGTGTGTGTGTGTGTGTGTGTGTGTGTGTGTGTGTGTGTGTGTGATTGTTGTAGACAGAGACATTGGAGAGAGAGAGAGAGAGAGAGAGAGAGAGAGAGAGAGAGAGAGAGAGAGAGAAGAGAGAGAGAGAGAGAGAGAGAGAGAGAGAGAGAGAGAGAGAGAGAGAGAGAGAGAGAGAGAGAGAGAGAGAGAGAGAGAGAGAAGAAGAGACAGAGACAGAGACAGAGAGAGAGAACGGGTGGAGACTGTGGAGAAGAAACCACATCCGTGTTCCATAATAACCCACATTGGGCCGCACTGCTCCGTGAGCAGGTCCTATAGGACTACGGCAGAGCGTTTGAACTGAGACGATGAGAGGAGATAGTGAGGACAGACAGAGACAGACAGATATAGGACACACAGAACAACTGTCCATGATAGGAAAAGAGAGAGAGAGAGAGAGAGAGAGAGAGAGAGAGAGAGAGAGAGAGAGAGAGAGAGAGAGAGAGAGAGAGAGAGATGGAAATAAAAGATTGGCTGAAGGATAGGCGGATGGAAGGGATTCCTGAAGCTGACCTTCTCGGCAGTCAGCTGACGGATTTTCATGATCTGCTCCCGGAATTTGAAAAGGAGCGTCTCCAAGGTGATGCATCTCTCCTTCCAATCAGCGATGGTGACGCAGTCCTCCCCCTCTGCCATCCTGCCTGCCCCCCACCCCTGAGATAGAGAGAGAGAGAGAGAGAAGAGAGAGAGAGAGAGAGAGAGAGAGAGAAAGAGAGAGAGAGAGAGAGAGAGAGAGAGAGAGAGAGAGAGAAAGAAAGAAAGAGAGAGAGCAAGACAGGGGGAATGATATAGAGAGGGGGAGAGACAAATGAGAGAGGTTAGGTTTGGCATTACTATCAATCATTGAGTCAGTAATTAAATGCCTCGGACGAATAACTCCTGCGCATTGTTTACAGTCCCAGAATAGAGTACAATATACAATACCTACTGTAATCTGACAGCACACAGCACTGTGATAGACTGTGATCAGATCATGTTTGTGACACTTGTTATAAACATGGCATAAACATACAAACTTAACATTAAACTGTAACATTTCAGAGACAGTGCTGTGTGACCTGAAATTGGGAGCTAAAGTCTGTTATTGTGTTCAGATTCAAAGTGCTGCATACTGAGTTTGCGCCCAAAGACAGATGATTTGCTTACAAATTCTCAAGTGCAAACCATACATAGTAATTTGGCTTAATGGCAATGTTCATCACAGGAATTTGTATAAAGGATGAACGTGCAAGGGCAAAATTATTTTTAAGATAAGAGCAAACACAAAGGTTACTCATAATGGAAAATATTGTAAATCAAGCATTTAATATTGACTCTTCTAGAGGTGTGGTCATATGAGCTCAACCAAGTGCTATTGCTTGAATTGCCAGGGGAGAGTCCATGCCTCTGATGTCAACAAGTTTAGACAGTTGGTGTGTCTGTAGCTAAAGAGTTGTTTTAGGACATCTGTTTCATTTCCTCTGCTGGACTGCGAGAATGACAAATAGACGGAGAGAGGGACGGAGAGAGGGGGAGAGAGAGATGGAGAGAGGGGGGGAGAGAGAGGAAAACAGAGAGACACACTGACTTAGAGGCAGCGTGAGGGACACAGAACGACTGAGTGAGACTCTAACAAAGTCCCCTGGTCAGTTTAGAGGGACAGAGACGCTGTTGTGCAAGTATTTCTCTCTCTCTCTCTCTCTCTCTCTCTCTCTCTCTCTCTCTCTCTTTCCATTTCTTCCTCTCTATTTAAAATTCAACCAAGTTTCAGGAGCATGACCATAACATTGCACAATATTATCAAAACATATGAATAAAGGGGCAAATACCAAAATAGAGCTTCTTGCTCTCCCCCTTCTCCCTAGCCCTCTCTCTTTCCCTCTCTCTCTCTCTATCCCTCTCTCTCACTCTCTCTCTCTCCACCCCCTCCTGCTCTGCTCTGCTCTGTTCAGGGCTGGTTTGGTTTGGGCTGGGCTGGGCAGCGCCCTGTACAGGCTCTTACCAAAACACATTTCCACAGCCAGCAGCACTAGTGCACTGCTACAAGTTTCCATTGTAAGAATGTCTGTTATGAAAAACACATGGCCACAGAGGTGAAAACATGGCGAGTGGAAAAGAGAAAGTGAGAAGGCAGAAGAGGAAGAAGAGGAGGAAGAAGAAGAAAAAGAAGAAGAAGAATGATAAAGAGGTAGTGGAGGCAGTGGCTGAGAATATCAAGTTTTATAGTCCCAGGCGCTCATTACAGTCTTGGCCTGCTCACAAAGCAAGGGGGGAAAAACTAGTGTGGAGGCCAATTAACTGTTTTCAGTGGGCTGTTGTGGTAAACAACATCAAGGCCATGACGACATCTGGCCTGATGAAAACAGCATGTCACTGAGCCAAGATGGCCACTGGGTAGATGAGGAGACAAGCATCCACAAATCCACCGCCGGAATGTGTTGAGAGGAGTCTCTTACTGTACACGATGCTGAGACCTCTCATATCGTACAATCATGACTCAGCTGTTCATCTCACCAAACTCCTTAACGAGACTGTGGTCTCCCACTCACTCTCCTCCCTCTCTTTTTCTTCTCGTAGTGGTTCTTCCTCTATCACTCTCTCGTCCTCTGTTTCTCCCCCTCTGTTCCCTGTTTACTCTTGTCTTTGTTTTGTTTCTCTCCTCTCAGCCACTGTTTGAGCCTTCCCATTTCTCTAACTACACCACTATCCAGCCCCTATATCTGTGTCACAGACACAGTTCATTGTAGAGAAGGTTGGGCAGAAGGTGACATAGTATGTTGCTCCTCAACACTGAGTTTACCTTTAACTCTTTCGTTGTCCAGCGAATCAAATGTAATAAAAAGGATATATTTTTAAGCCGTCATTTGTTTTTGCCATCACAAGTGTGGACCCATCATCAGTGAACAACAGTTTTCCTGGGGGTGATTTCTACCCACAATGCTGTTTGCCCCATGGGATAGGGAGGAGGGCTGTCATCCTATCTGTGCCACACTTCCTGTGTGGTACCCTCAACACAACACACTCAACAGTTATTGCTCTCATTGTGTGTGTGTGTGTGTGTGTGTGTGTGTGTGTGTGTGTGTGTGTGTGTGTCTGTTTGTTTGTTTTGAATGCCCCCAGAGAGATATGTGCAGAAGCATGTGAGAGAAAATATTATTGTTTTCTTTTATCGTATCACAGATGCTGTAAGGGCCATTGCCATATTGGAAACTTCTGTTTCTGAAGGCCAGTTTTACATTTAAATGTAATAAAATGCAGCTAATCATTTTAAAATCTTTTTTTTTTTAATTTTCACGTGTAGGCCTAGGCCTACTTGGCATGGAATTTAGGCTATGTTGAAGTCTCTGCTGTATGGTAGCCCCTAGCCCACCAGGCCACTGACTGACACGCATTCTATTAAGATTTAGTGCGTTTACATTAGACGTGACCGCCCTCTAATCTCCACGATTATGTATGCTTTCAAGGAAAATGGTGCCCGGTCAGAATGGTGCTCCATCACGTATAGCCTATTCTACAGGACCTAGTATCCGAAACACAAACCACCATTCTTGACTTGAGGGTTTCATTGCTAAACAATAAATAAGCCTAGGCTACAAATTGACTAAATCAAATATATTCTAGATGTTTTACAGCAACACATTTAACGTTGTTACATTTTGACGATTCTCTGTTGAAATAAATTACCCTATATTTAGACTAAGTTGATGTCTAGGCGATTTTAAAGTCTGATCAAACTTTCTGTAGGCTAATGAAGCGTGATTTTCATCTAGCTTAACTAGATAATACCAGGACTAAAACGAATAAAAGGTCTCAAATAGATGGTAACAGACCTTTACATATTTGAAGTCATTATACACAACACGTGTCCTGGGAAAACATTATTTTCGTCTAGGAAAACAAAATGACAGCAATATGCGACTGTCAAATAAATCTTTAATGTTCAAAAAGTTAAAGCGTGCACTTACCCAATATACAGCAGATGCGATTCAGAAGAAATCCCCACTCTTACTCCATGTCAGATACGAATGCCGCGGTGTCCCAGTTATTCATGTCCTATTAACCTCATTTTGGAAGAAAGTCGAGGCTACTTTTCCATCTCAAAGTTTTCATTTCAGCATTCCCTGACCAAGTATGAAAACGGGTGGGCTTAAGGGCGTGGTTTGTGGGAGCCTTGCCCTATCCCATACATTCTAGGCGTATTCATGTAGCTCTGTCTTCTTGAGTTATGGTATTTTAATTGACTCTACTATTATCCAATCATAATTAGAGATTTAAAGAAACAGTAAATGTACACCAATCAGAGTACAGAGAGGGTGGGACTTGCATGAATCCGGAATTGACGTTTCACACGTGTAGCACTGAGACGAACATCTACTACCGCTGTTCCTGATGTTAACGGGTTTCAGCAAGTCTTACATTAATGAAAGAAAACGGATATATTAGTTGTTAGAAGGAACATATCGGTAAGTCGTAATTTATTGACTGTTTGCTTTCTTGCAGAGTCGGAGCAAAGGCAATGCTATGGAGTTAGTTAGCAGTGTCCAAACAAAACTATTATTTGCCCTCATGCAAAGCAAACCATGCTAACTTGCTAGCTAGGTAACTTTTTCGTTTAATCAAGTTGGTCATTTGTGCATATACTTACGAAAGCTTTTTTAATGAATCTAAGCAGTTTTAAGCTCACAATATCTTGGTGTCAGCGCTCTGATAACTGTGAGTAGCCCATCATAGTCTGCACGTCACATCAAATGCCTAGCAGGGTTGTGGATCTGACTATCCTGAATTATTGAACCCACAGTGGCTTTTAATGCTGCTTGACTCATATGTTCACTGAAATGAATGACTCGACAGGCAGTCAGTCAGTGTGAGAAGTGGTCTGCCTCGCGTTTGAAGGCGATGATGGCTTCTTGTAGAAATAATAACAGAATCGCTCCTTGGAATGGATGGAATTATTTAGCCTCTGAAGTGGTTTGAGATGGGTTAGTCATCGAGGTTTGTCATGTTGTAGACTCCGCCATGGTGGTCAAGAAGAAGACGGTCAAAGTGGAAGCTGTGGTGCTGGACGATGCTAAACTAGAAAGACTACGAAGTGAGTAATTCACCAGTCCTTTGATTGTTTTTATGGTAGGATGTGATGAAGTCCAAGTGTTCACTTCCACTGTGTGTGTGTGTGTGTGTGTGTGTGTGTGTGTGTGTGTGTGTGTGTGTGTGTGTGTGTGTCTGTGTGTGTGTGTGTGTGTGTGTGTGTGTGTGTGTGTGTGTGTGTGTTTCAGCCTCCCTCGCTGCTGAAGGAGATGCCACAGGCAGGGAGCTTGCTCAGACCTTGTTGGAGTGTCTGGCTTTGACTGACCCGGTCCAGCAGATTCATCTCATCCAGAAGGTGTGTGTTCACCTCATCTGACAGTAATCTACTTTTTTACCATAGTTAGTTAGAGTCACATCACATTTCATTTCATTGTGTATCTTATCGTATGTGTGTTATAGCATTATAAGTGCATTGTCCTAAAAGCCAAAATGACGTACTTTGGACTATTTTAGGCTACCTAGCAAAATTAAGTTGGACCAAGGCTTGATTTGCATAGATTGTGTTTAAACTGTTCTGTTAGTCCAGTTCTGCAGCAGTCCAGTTCAGATTGATGGACGGATGAAAAAATCCTCCAGTTCATCTGTAACAGGGGCCCAGAATAGAAACCTATGAGTTGTAAACATGCTTGCCAATGAGTTAATATAGTCTATTAGACTTCAAGTGACTTAAGATGTTCAAGCCATATAAGAGCATATCTTGTCCACGTGCTCCAAGATGTTTGATCCTAATTTGTCTCTGAATGGCCTCTCTTGCTCTGTCAGACTGGTGCCATGTTGGAGGCTATCGCTCAGCCTGAGGGCAGCCCACCACCAGCCCCTCTCCTCCTGGCCAGTGTGGAGGCCCTGTGTGTCATGTTCATCTCTGTACAGGCCAAGAACCCCTTGAAGAGGGCCACTGCCAGGTAGTGCCTAAATCAATATTGGTGTGTGATATCGTGTATGTGATGAATAAGATACAGACTGTGTTGTATGGAATCTGCTTAGTGTGAAGGCACCAGAAAGGCCTCAGTGATCATGAAGGCATTTCCATGAGGCCTCCAGTGATGTGTTTGAACTTGTTTCTTTTCTGAAATATATTGGAGCTGATGTCCACTGTAATGTGGCAAATCTACTTCACAGGACAGGAAAAGAAAAACAGCTACTGATTAAGCAAAGGCTGTATGATGCAGCTCATACTGTACCTCTTGGAAGGGTTTTCTCCAACTGTAATGTTTGTGTAACTGTTCTCCAACTGTAATGACTGTAATGTAGCCTGCCTTCCCTTGTCCTCATAGCATGCACTGGCTCTTGGTCCACTTTTCATATTTAACGAGAGCGTGCTAAGAAGTAAGCACAACGTTTTCGTCTCACTCCTGACTTTCCTGTCCGTCCGCAGTGCCTTGAGATCAGTTCCTGATTGGCTACAGGAGCAGACGGCGGTCTGTCTGTCTGCGTGTCTGTCTGACGGCCTGTCCTCTCAGGGCTCACAGCACTACCCACAGCTCACAGACACCATCGCCGCCTGTTTGGATGGGTTTCCAATAGGTGTGTCTTTGTGTGCTTGATTCATAGTTAACCACTTACAGACAATGTTTATGATACACATACATGTACATACATTGTGGGGTTTACAAAATGATTTCATATTGGTTTTCAGTTTCTGTTGAACTTCAGATGCCTAATAATAATATGTTGAACTGTTTGTCTTGTCCTACAGGCGAGAGGTGCATTCGTATTTTACAGACGGATGGTAAGTGATGCAAAGGCCGAGTAAAAGTACCAACACCATAAATGGGTGTGTTATTTGGAACAGAATACAAAACAACTATAAACAATCCTGATGGCTGATTCAGTGCCAATGTTGTATGTCTGTGTCTCCTCAGTGTTCCAGTTCTTCCAGAGAGCTTTAAGCGAATACCTCCACGTGAACAGGTACATTTGCACAGTCTGAACACTGAGTCGACCCCTTTCTGCTCGATGGTGTTTTGAGCCCCCAACGTCGTCTTCCAGGCAGCGCTGCCACTGTTGACTTAAAGGAATACGCCACCCAAAAATGAAATTAAGCTAGTCTCGGTCACCCCCAGAGTTAGAACAGTGAAAAAAACCCGGTTAAAATCCGTCCGGGCATTCTCCTGCTTTGGGAGCAGCGATGTTAGCTTTAGCTTAGAACAGTTGCTGTAGTTGAAGGGTGTCAGTGAGCACGTCCTCCAAAAAGTGACCGAGACGTCTACATTTTTTTCTAAATATATCTTGGGAGCCGTGTGTTCAAAACGAGTACAAATCATAATGCAAAATCGAACGAGACTATTACCTGGGCAGATCTTTACTTGGAACTATTTTCAGCCTCATCGCCGACGAAGCACCGCTAGCTAGGCGCAAAGTTCTCACGTAGCACCACTTGTGAAGTTCCAGTCGAAGCTAGAACTAGTTGGGAGTTTACAAGACTGCTACGTGAGAACTTTGCGCCTAGCTAGCGGTGCTTCGTCGGCGATGAGGCTGAAAATAGTTCCAAGTAAAGATCTGCCCAGGTAATAGTCTCGTTCGATTTTGCATTATGATTTGTACTCGTTTTGAACACACGGCTCCCAAAATATATTTAGAAAAAAATGTAGACGTCTCGGTCACTTTTTTGGAGGACGTGCTCACTGACACCCTTCATCTACAGCAACTGTTCTAAGCTAAAGCTAACATCGCTGCTCCCAAAGCAGGAGAATGCCCGGACGGATTTTAACCGGGTTTTTTTCACTGTTCTAACTCTGGGGGTGACCGAGACTAGCTTAATTTCATTTTTGGGTGGCGTATTCCTTTAAAGACACTTAATCCTAACCCTAACCCTAACCTTAACCCACGCCTAACCCTAGCGCCTTCCAGGCAGCTTGAAGACAATGTTGGGGGCTCAAAACACCAAGAAACCCCCTTTCTGTCATAGCTGTGTGGTCTGATACATATTAGCTCTTAAGAGGAGACTGGTTGGAGCAAGCTTTGACTTTGACCCCCCACGCATTGTCCTTTCTCCAGGAGCCTGTCAGGGCGCCATGTGGCTCAGGCCCAGCTGATGCACTCCTGTCTGGGGGCGGTCAAGGCCTCCATGCTGGTGCTGCAGAGGACCCAGGAGCTGCTGGGTGCCGGTCTGAAGAAAGCGGCGCCCGAGTGCCCACTGCAGAGGGCACTGAGTGGCCTGATGGTCTGCTACACGTGCATTCTCACAGATGGTGAGCCTGGCATAGTGCTGAGGAGACTTTTGTGCTTTTCTCAGAGAAGGTTTAGTCTTGAACTATGGTCTCTTCTACTGGGTTATTTGGTTACTTGGTTATTTGAGCTTTTTGTAGGAAAAACTCGCATAAAAGGGTGATACTGAATGGTTAGACATTTGGTAGCCTTTAATGAGGCGTCTTTGGTTCTTATCTTAATAGGATTTAATTATGAAGATCCTTTCTAACTCTAGTGACATGCTGGTGGTTACCTCCCGATACTTCTTCTAGCTTTGTCTTTGTCTTCTCTTTTTGTGACCTTCACCTGATCCTCTCTCTCTCTCTCTCTCTTTCTCTCTCTCTGTCTTTCTTTCTCTCCCTCTCTCTAGAGGAGTTTATTCAGTCAGTCCAGAGCACTGCTGGGATGGCGATGGTGTTGCTCATCAGGTGTGTGATGGAGAACGAGGAGGATGTGGCCAAAGAGGTGGGCGTCTTCACTTACGCAACACTGCAGAATGTGTTAGAGATGGGATTGAATTGCTTTAGTTTTGGAATGAAATGATGACGGACCATGCACACAAAGCACAGTATTCAGACTACATTGAGATTAGATAGGATTTTATCCAGCACAGCTACACATAAGTGCATATCACTTCCTCGTACACATTCATGCTGGCACTTAAAGGTTGTATCAGCGATTGCAGGCCCAAAAATAAATGGTCATTTATCTAATCTTTCCTCATGATCCTCTAGCTGGTCACCCCATAAGCAGGCCGTCAAAAAAAAATGCATGTCTCTGTAGGCAGCCTAGGCTCCGAGACCTGTACACAAAAACAATTGGTGCTATCGACCACTCTAAACCAAAACAAAGTATTCCAACCAATCACCGACAGGGGGTGGGTGTTTTGGAGTTTGTGCTCGTGCACAGCTGCATGCAAAGTCGTTTGTTCATGATACACGAAACATGGAAGGGAGGGGTGAGCTAGCTAGGATTGTTTGGGATCTTGCTTCAAACAACCAACATAAGTGATGTCAGCCGTAATCGCTGACCACCTTTATGTGATTTAAGATAAATAAGTAGCAGCATAGAATATAAGTCCTGAGGACTGTACTTTACCTTCTTCAAACCATTCTAACAAACCTCTAACCTTTTTGGTTCCAGGTGGCAGGCCTGCTGCAGTGCACAAAGCAGTGCGATTCTGAGAGCGCCCCCTCCTGGCTGAGGGCGAGCAGCGCAGGTCTGTACGAGGCGGCTCGCCCGGCTGCGCTGGTGCTCTACCTGTGCCACGGGGCGCTGGCCATGCTCAACTGGAGGGGGCGGAGCCTGGGCCCGCGGGCCGAAGCATTGCTGCTGCTCATCCCACACACCATACTGGACCTGGACACCAGGTGAGGGGGGGCATGGAGGGGTCAGAGGCTTTACCAAGGTCACTATGATTAGTTTTGACCATAATACCATTAAGATGTTGGTCTCCCTCAGTAGGTGTAGGTCCCTAGGTTAGTGTGGAGAGTCTTGTGTATTGCTTTCATTGACTAAATGCTTAAATGTGTAACCTGCGTTGTGTGGAACCACCGCGGTCCAGCCCTGCACACGCCCGGACTCGAACCCGCGAGACAGCAGCACCACGGATCGGGAGTCGAGCGCGCTAACAATTCAGCTAAAAGCCCAGGCTACTAGCTTTCATGCCAGCAGCGCTCTTGAAGCGTCGGGGAGTGAGGTTTACTAACGTTCTACAGCATAGCTAACCAGCTAGCACCCGTTACACTCACCCCCCTAAACCTCACTCCCGATCCGGGTCACGGCACCAATGTAACCTGCGTTGTGTGGAACCACCGCGGTCCAGCCCTGCACACGCCCGGACTCGAACCCGCGAGACAGCAGCACCACGGATCGGGAGTCGAGCGCGCTAACAATCCAGCTAAAAGCCCAGGCTACTAGCTTTCATGCCAGCAGCGCTCTTGAAGCGTCGGGGAGTGAGGTTTACTAACGTTCTACAGCATAGCTAACCAGCTAGCACCCGTTACACGTAGGCCTATGTAAAACCCCCAGTTTCTTTTTTTTATTTTTTTTTAACAGAATTGTGTTCTATCAGTATAATACTTTTGTTTTATCATTGGATATTACCACTTCCAGACTCTAATCCAGTGTACTGTAGGTACTGACCATTTAATGTCATCAGATTGTGGAGGGAAGTCCTTTTTGCATTGAAAAAAAAGAATGAAAATGAATTATTTATAAAGTATTGAATAGTGTAATACATGTGTAATACACATTCATTCGTATGTTCATGTTGCCCATGTGTCCCTGTGCCCAGTGTGAAGGAGTCCAGCACTGCCATGGTGGTGGCCCGCATGCTGACCCTGTGGAGCGGTGCTGCTCTGGACAGCCTGCAGGGGGCGACGCGTCCACCCCTCCTCTCAGCAGCTGTGCGCGGGGACGCCCCGCTCCCGTCCCGCCTCCTGGAGCACGTCTACGCCCACTGGGAGCACCCGCTGGACGGGGTCCGCCACCAGACGCGCTCCCTCTTCCGGAACCTTCTGCTGCTCCACCAGGCCTCGGCGGCGGCCGCCGCCGCCACCGGCACGGACGTCGCCGACCCCGCCTCGTCCGCGCCCCTGACCTCCGACCCTTACGTGGCGCGCCTGACGCGCGGCCTCCTGGCGCTGGAGTGGCACATGCGGGGCAAGTACGGCTCGCTGGCGTGCCTGGTGGAGCTCCTGGGCGCCGGCTACCTGCTGACCCTCGAGCCCCGGCTCCCCGCCCGCCTGCTCGGCCTCATGGGAGACCAGACGCTGGCGCCGTACGCCAGCGACCTCCTGGAGAAGCTCTTCGTCAGCCACAAGGCCCAGCTGAGCGGGCAGGAGGAGGCCGGGGAGACAGCGGGCAGCGCGGAGGCCTGGCTGGAGGAGTGGCACAGCACCTGGGTGCGCCCCCTACTGGAGGTGCTGTGTAAGGCCAGGCTGGACCAGACCACCTACATCCTGGACTACTTCCTGCCGAGGCTGCTCCGGTGCAACCCCTCCAGTCTGAGCCACATGGTACAGGCCCTGCAGGAGACCCCGCCCACTGCCACAGGTGAGGGGGAGAGACGCGTACAGTATGTGCACAAAAATACACACAGTCTTGATTCATGCACACAGAATGACACAGAAGCAGTGATGGACAAGCTACAGTAGTTAGAAAATGGGGCTTAAATGAAGCTTAAAGGAGAAATCCGGCCATATTATAGATCTCGTTTCTTGAGGTCACCGAGTTAGCTGTTAGCTGGGGTGCATGAACATGGGCCCTCATGAACATGCCCCTAGAGTGTAGCACTGTAGCTGCCTGGCTGCTACAGAGCCCAGTGAGAGGTCACTTACCTTTGTTGTTCAGTTTTCTTCTAAGGTGATAATAATCCAAATAAGGTTAACAAAAGTGAAGGGATTCTGGTTTGCCTTTAGCTTCCATGACAAACAGTCAAATACAAGTTTGTAGGCCTAACCAAACCAATTAACCCAGGATGCCAGTGCAGGTGTGCCTTTACCAATTAGCCACAGGTAGTGACATCACTGAAGCCTGTCAGTCAGTACTCTCCCTACCCGGTGACCTAACCTATCCTAACATTGGCCATCACCACTACTGTGCAGCCAGACACAGAATAACTGTACCACTGTTTCATATGCACCCTATGCATATCTGCATACTGTAAACATAATGAATGTGTAGGCCTTCACAATCCTCAATTGTGTTGCATGCGCATAACACATTACTGTTTTTGTGTCTTTGTGTGTGTGTGTGTGTGTGTGTGTGTGTGTGTGTGTGTGTGTGTCTGTAGGGCCGCCAGGCAGCCGTGGCGCGGTGGGGGCTCTGATGACGTGTCTGCGGGCAGCGCGTGCCCAGGGGGTGATGAGGCCGTCCGAGGAGGGTCTGTGGGGGGGCCTGGTGCCCCTGCCCCTGCTCCGACACGCCCTCCTGCACAAACACGACCAGGTGAGACACACACATACACACACACACTGCACCTCCACTGAGGACCACTACCATCCACACGACGATCGCTAGCAAAGAAATGTTTAGTCACCGAATAATGGCGTTCTACCGACATTGTTTAGCCCTGTATGCAGCTTTGTATTCGCACTTTACTTGCTTAGGTTCAGACTTGTGTGCACATTGCCATTGTGTTCATGGTCATGAGTGTGATCGCAGATATCACTAGTGGTGTGTTTATGTGTTCATAAATATGGCCATAATGTCTGTTGAGTTGTGTTTGTGTGAGCATAAGTTGTTTCGGATGCCATTTGTATGAATTTGTGAACTTTCGTGTGTGTGTGTGTGTGTGTGTGTGTGTGTGTGTGTGTGTGTGTGTGTGTGTGTGTGTGTGTGTGTGTGTGTGTGTGTGTGTGTGTGTGTGTGTGTGTGTGTGTGGTCAGGTGCGTATGGACACATTGGGCCTGGTGTGTGAGAGTCACCGCAGTACAGAGACCATCTGCCCACAGGAAATGGACCTCATCCGCCACTTCCTGCCCAGCAACCTCAACAGCCAATCACCTGGAGTCCGCCAGCTGACAGTCAGCCTCATCAAGAAGGTCAGGGTCATGTGTACACAAACACACACACACACACACAGTATTAACCTAAACACATCATATTGTAAAATAGGATATTATTGAAAGGTGTGTGTCTTTGTGTCTTTGTGTCTGTGTGTCTGTGTGTCTGTGTGTCTGTCTGTGTCTGTGTCTGTGTCTGTGTCTGTGTCTGTGTCTGTGTCTGTGTCTGTGTCTGTGTCTGTGTCTGTGTCTGTGTCTGTGTAGCTGTTATGTAGGTTAAAAGACAGCGCCCAGTTTCTGCAGAAGAGGGTGGCTCAGGAAAAAGAGCCCAAGCAGAAGGAAACCGACCAACACACGCTCCACTCATACAAGGTACAGTCTCATATCTGGTGTAGTCTGACCGTTTTGAGGGAGCCTTCAGTGAGTAAAAACATCTCTTTTGTAGGTCTTCTTGGCAAATAGGTATGTTATGGATACAGCAGTGGCTCATGTGTGTTGCATAATGCGTAATGGGATGAGAGCTGTGTGTGTGTTTTTTTTTTTAACTGAACGTGAAATGGGTTTTGAATCTGTCTGAAAAATGTGTGTGTTTGCGTGCAGGAGTTCCTTTGCTGGTTCTGCGAGACTCTCTTTGGCTCTCTGGTCCCGGGGGCGTCTTTCTCTACCTGTCTCACGGCGCTTCACCTGCTGGGCCTGGTGGCCGAACTCCTCTCCTTTTCCACAGGTCACACACACACTTACTCACAGCCACACTTCTCTACTATGCAAAAAAAATGTGATTGATGGACACAGGCCCTTATTTCACTCAGTCAGTGTTCTCCACGTATTAGCAGTACAGCTATCTGCCACATGAATGGAAGTGAGATGGGAATAGAGCTTAATACTAGTGCCCCCTCCTGGTCATAGTGTGCCACTGCCGTCAGAGGAGTTTCTCCTGTTGTATTGTGGGCCCCTCAGAGGAAGTGGTGGAAGTATTGCTTCCTTACTCAGGAAGTGTGGTTGACAGAGGAAGCACACTCGGCCCGTGGTCTAGTTTAGGCGGTGGACAGTCCGCACACTGTGTGTGGTCAGTCAGGAATGAGGAGATTCCTGACAATGCGCTCTTTCTCTCTTGCTCTCTCTCTTTCTCTATCTCACACACACACACACACACACACACACACACACAGGTCCTGATGGCTTTGCGCTGGGTGACTGTGTGAGTGAGACGCACGCTGACTCAGTGCTGTTCTGTGTGGCCAATAACTTCCTGGAGGTCAAGCAGTTGTCCTCTGCTCTCGTGAGGAGACTCCCACCCGGAGTCATGCGTCTGGAGGTAAACACACACACACACACACACACACACACACTGCAGACACTGATGAGTTTTAGAGTTGCATACTGTGCACACCACACTCTGAACACACTGTGCATTTGAACATGAGCTAATGAACTTGTAATTGATCATGCTTGACTATGGATATATTTCTATGTGTGTGTGTTTTGGTGTGTGTTTCTCTCTGTTTGTATATTTCTTTGTATGTAGTCACCTGCAGTATGTCTAAAGCCCAATTCACACCAAAGATTCCCGACACGACGAGACGGAGTAACAGCAGTGTGAATTACTGTAGATGTTGCATGTAGTTGCAAGCCGTCGCAGAGCATTCAACATGTTTAGTCGCAGTTGCAAGGTTTTAGAATGTCGCGGCTCGTCTCGTCGGGAATCTTTGGTCTGAACCCTACTTAAGTCTGCGTTGCCCTTGTCCAGAACGCTGACCGGCTGCACTCTCTGCTGGACGCTGCCCTGGGCCTCAGCACCAGCACGCGGCCCTTCGACAGCGTCACCGCTGCCCACCTCCTCAACCTGCTGCTGCACCAGCCCGGCCTACAGCCAGCCCTGCTCCTCTGCGCCCAGCAACAGGGCCTCCCACTGCAGCCGCCCCAGCCAGGCGAGCCCCAGGCTTCTGTGCAGGCCTCCACCCAGGAGAAGAATGCATTAGCCTGTAAGTCGATGGTAGTGTCTCTGTACCCCTGGAGAGTACAGGCAAGAGCTATAGTTTACATTAACTAGTCTAAACCCTGAACTCTGAGGTTGTACTCATTTTTACAGTCAGTGATGGTAAATGGACTACATGTGTTTAACACTCTACTGAGCACTACTGTACAGATCGAATTCATTCATTCATTCATTCATTCATTCATTCATTCAGCGCTACATAGATAAACTTGACTTGAACAGTCAGAAGGAGCCAGACTTGACCAGCAAGTGTGTGTGTGTGTGTGTGTGTGTGTGTGTGTGTGTTAGTGATCCAGTTCCTGCTGGAGTGTTTGAAGGTAGAGGTGGCCCAGGCAGAGCAGTCTCTACTGCAGGCTGCAGCAGCACGGCCACTCTATGGCAGAGCCCACTGCATCACGGCAGTCCTACAACATCTCAACACGGGGTTAGTGTACGCCTACACACACACACACATACACACACATACACACACACACACACACACACACACACACACACACACACACACACACACACACATATACACACGCACACACACACACACACAGATATACACACGCACACACACACACACACACACACACGTGTGCATACACATATTCAGCTCTGGAAAAAATGAAGGGACTGCATTTTTCTGATGTCATCCTACAGTTGCTAAGTGACATTCAAATGAGTTGACGTTCATATTTAAATTTCCAGTGGTCTCTTCATTTTGAATACGACATTTTCAAATGAGAGCTTTTTACATGGCAGAGCCCACTACATCACTGCCTACAATTCTACAGTCACTTCTGACTTTTGACTTGTTTGACCATAGAAATATGAGTGTGTGTGTGTGTGTGTGTGTGTGTGTGTGTGTGTGTGTGCGTGTGTGTGTGTGTGTGTGTGTGTGTGTGTGTGTGTGTGCTGTAGGTCTCTGGTCCTGATGACTGAGTGGCGGTGTCTGGTGTCGGAGCTGGTTGCCATGTGTTACAGGATGTCTGATGTGGTCTCCCCCGTGGTCCAAAGCTCCTCCCCCGAGGGACTCATCCCCATGGATACAGACTCTGGTCAGCTCCTCTCATTGGCTCTGACCAACACATCTTTACTCCAAATATTACAGAACAATATCAATTTGCATTGAATTTCTGATGTTTGAATGTGTGTGTGTGTGTACATATGTGTGTCAGTCTGAATGCTTGTGTGTCTGGTGGTGGCACATGCATATCTTTGACTGTTCAACTGTTCTTGGAGTTGCATTATTTTGTCTGGATGTTGACATTGTATAGTTTACATGTAGCATGTTAGCAACTGGGCTGACATGTGTTTTTAAAACTGATGTTGAGTAATTTCATTTGGATTTGTGTGTGTGTGTGTGTAGTTATTCTATGGTAAATGGTGTGAGGTTTATGGCATATTTGTTCTTGTAGAAGGCTCAGCCGGCCTGCAGAGAATCCTACAGGAGATCCAGCCGCGAGACACCAACGACTTCTTCAACGACTCTCGCCAGCTGGACACACAAACGCAGGAGCCAGGCACATCAGACGGACCCATACAAGAGGAGACGAAAGGTTAACACACACACACACACACACACACACACACACACACACACTCACAAAAGCCACCACAGTACATTGACCAATTGTTTTTTTTTCTTTTATTTGTTGTTGTTTTCACATTCACACAAGTCCAACAGGAGAGGACTAGAAAACTAGCAAAATGTTGACCAATTTTTAAAGGAACACTTCACCGTTTTTTCATATTAAACTACGTGATTCCCTTAACTAAGACGAGTTGATACATATCTCTCACGTTTCAATGCGTGCACTCACTGGCTCTGCTGCGCGGCACTCACTGGCTCTGCGTACTTGCCACTTTGGCCAGTGAGTGAAGTCAGGCTCACAAAGTCGGCAGGGTCAGGCCAATGTTAACCAATAAAAGACAGACTGATAGATAGATAGATAGAATGAAATTTAACACTAATTGGTGATTGGTTTGTGAAAATTTGCCTCACAGAAGAACTTTATTGAGTACTTTCAGCAGAACTTTGAGTACTTTCTCATGCAGTACCTTTATTGTCCTCATGGGGGCAGGCTTTTACGTTCTCCAGATGATCCTGCTCTGTTCAGAGGGGGCAGGATCTCCTTCATGGAGGCACACAGGACCCTCTAGTGGTGGGATGTTGCATCTGCATGGGAAGGCTGGCAGCACACACTGGTTAATTTAAGAGCAGCTGACTACCGCTCCTGCCTAATCTGTGGGCGAGTCCACATCTGTGTCTCTTTAGAGGCCCCACTTAATGACACAGCCCTGGAGGAGAGGAAGACTTCTCCTGTCTACACACACACACACACACACACAAACACACACACACACACACACACACACTAATTTACACAAACAAGCATGTATGCAAAGACAAGCATATGCAGAGTTTTATATACACAAACCAAGACACACACACACACACACACACACACACACGCACACATGCTGGGAGGAACTCGGCGCGACAGGCTGCAGGGTCAATGCCGATAGACACTTTTAAACCTTCCATGACGTGGGCATTCCAGACGTGCTTCCGTTGCCTGCAAACAGAGCAGCGTGCTTGTATACAGTACCCCTCCATCACACATGTGCTCCTGCAGTACACACCAGGGCTTCGCTGTAGCCAGGAGTAGCCAGTTAGATAAATAATCTGAGCTGGAGCCCATGATGCTAAACCTCACGAGGCGACGCGTCAGAGGGACAGACCAGCATCACCGTGACATTATTGTGGCCCAATGATGACATAGTGATGTCGCCATGAGTTGGTGATGAGGACATGATGGTGGCATCAACCCCTGCCAATCTCCCAGGATGCAATGTTTGCTAGTCTTGACTTCACGAAGAGACAGACAGGTGATGCTGGACTAAATGGGACCTTCAGGTGCAGATATAAATTGATATAAGATAATGTCTCATATAAAAGAGTGAAAACAACAGGTCATAGGCAGTTTATATAATGGTAAACGTAAGATATTCTTTTTGGAAGCTGCACAGATTTTATAACAAATTCAAATGTCATGTGAAGTAGGCATAATCCCACCTGTCATTTCCACAGGCCATTCAGGTTAGTCACTGCTCAGTGTTTTTTGTGGTCGTCATGGCTGATGGCTCACATCCAAATGGACATGGAAACAGCTGTTCCACCATTTCATGGCCAAGTGTGACTGAAATACATAATTTATTAAGCCGGCTAGCCTTTTCCAGTGTCAGCTCCTTTTATTTTTGATGTTGGAAATGCAAGTCTAGTGGCTGTTAGCTAGTTAGCTGGCCAGTTTTATGTAAAAAAACCCTCCAATAACTGCTCTTTAATTCATTCACTCACCCACTCACCCACCCACTCACTCACTCACTGTGTGAGAGAGGGTGAAGGGTCACAATAATGTTTGGTGGCAGAGAGAGAAGGACAAAGACGAAAAGTCAAAGGTCACATAGCAAAGCCATAGACAGCTAAAGGCACAGTGGACTACTGTGGCGCTCTCAGATGGCAGGTGTGAAGCATCAGTGCCATTGCAGTTAACACACACATGCATATTTATTTATTCATTTACATATGAACTCAGCCCAAGTCTAATAGGAAAGGGAATGTGTGTTCCTTTCCATTTTTGCATGTGTTGCTATGCTAATTAATTGGTATATTCATGTGCATAATCTTTATTCATGTTGACTTGGCTGACATAACTTTTGTGTGTGTGTGTGTGTGTGTGTGTGTGTGTGTGTGTGTGTGTGTGTGTGTGTGTGTGTGTGTGTGTGTGTGTGTGTGTGTGTGTGTGTGTGTGTGTGTGTGTGTGTGTGTGTGTGTGTGTGTGTGTGTGTGTGTGTGTGTGTGTGTGTGTGTGTGTGTGTGTGTGTGTGTGTGTGTGTGTGTGTGTGTGTGTGTGTGTGTGTAGGCTCAGGTGGGGAGGCGTACAGGGTGACCGCTCAGATGGTGCTGGTGTGTAGCTGGCGGAGCATGAAGGAGGTGTCCATGCTGCTGGGGGAACTCTGCCAGACACTGCCCTTGCACACACACACCAGCCACGGACTCATCACTGAAGAACAGGTACACACACACACACACACACACACACACACACACACACACACACACACACACACACCAGCCACGGACTCATCACTGAAGAACAGGTACACACACACACACACACACACATCAGCCACGGAGTCATCACTGAAGAACAGTTACACACGCACGCACACACTGTCAGTCACACTCTCATCATGGAAGAACACTTACACATACACACACACACCATCCACAGATTACACACAGGAACTGGTACACACACCAGACACGGGTTCAAACACGTATACACACACACACACACACACACACACACACATACACATACCCCTTTTTATATGCAACAAAGGGACTTCCACATGAGCTGAAACAGAGGACGTGTTAACACTATTTAGGATTGTTCAAGGGATTGAAGAATGAATGAAGAAACTATCAGCACTCACACATACGCTCACACACACACACATACACGTGCACACACATTCTCTCACACCTTGCAAGCTACCACTGTGGCAGACAGTATTTATGTGTGTGTGTGTGTGTATCCGACCCATGCTGCGATTGTTCTCCATCAGTATCCGCCCTCGTTAAGGCTCTGCTTTCATTTGGGGCCGGCCCGCTGCTTAATGAGCCTCATTGTGCTCGTTCCCTCTGCATTCTTTCCAAATACCTGCTCTCCACACACACACACACACACACACACACACACTTTTTTGGAAGACTAAACACCTCATACACACTCTTAGCACCTCATGAACTGCTTATTGGCGTGATCAGTGAGTGCTGATGCGGAGGGGAAGAGTTGTGAATGTGTTGTGTGAGCTCTTGGTTCTTGTTCTGATCTGAAAGGTTCGAGTGGAGCATTAACCTTTATGGAGAATGTTGGTTAGACCACATCACGTCAGTGGCTGGCCTTGATCTGTGTGTCTTCTAGGATGTAGCGTGTGTGTGTGTGTGTGTGTGTGTGTGTGTGTGTGTGTGTGTGTGTGCGTATGTGTGTGTCTTTTTGTCTATCTATCTGTTGTGTTGTCTTTGTGCTACACAAGCTTTGCAGTGAGTAATTAGCAGCAGTTGTAGACGTGTGTGTGTGTGTTTGTCAGCTATTCCATATGCACTGCAAACACACGCAGTCCTGGTCTGGTGTGGGGTTAGTCTCTGGCAGCGGTGTGTGAGAGTTTGGTAAAGTCATTACGACACACCCCTGTATCTGATTGGCCGGCCGCTGGACAGCTCAGTCCCTCCGTGTGACATCATCTCCCCAACAGATGGCGTGGTATTATACGGTGATGTCACCCTGCGGTCGGTATGGCAACTCTGCACAGTGCGTTATGTAAATGATGAGATAATAAGACAAAGGCTGTCCAGAAGGCAAGCGTGTGTGTGTGTGTGCGCGTGTGTGTGTGTGAGCGCGTGTGCGCGTGTGGTTCAATACTTGAAATGTTGTTATGCAGCAGGAAAACTTGGTCTGTTCATTCACGAGCGGTTCCAAGCAAATCGACTGCTAGTAGTAGTTAGCATGCACATTTTCAAACAAGTGCGCACACACACACACACACACACACACACACACACACACACACACACACACACACACACACACACACACACACACACACACACACACACACACACACACACACACACACACACACACACACACACACAGAGGCCTTGACAGTGTCCGACTTTTCTGAAGTAGGTGTGGTAAGCTTCTCCCGGTCTCCTGTGTGGGGCCTGTGTTGGTATGACGACAGCGCAGGTGTTTCCATGGCGTTGCGTCACCATCCCAACTGACACCGTGGGTTCTATTGCGTGATGACGCGATGTTCCCCTTCCCCAGTAGTCTGAGCCTTACACGGGAACACTGGGAATCACAGGAGATCCGACATGACTGAGGACTCTTGACTCTCCCGTGTTTTTGGAGGTGACTGGAACTGGGCCTGTGATTTGGAGCCAGAATGGGGTTTCTTCCCTGGCCAGTTTCTCTTTGGTGGGTTGGCTAGGAGTGGCGCGGAGTGAATCTGAGGTGCTACTGAGCCAGCGCGGTTCCAGGGCCTCTCTCCTCTCCCTCGCGTGTTTGCTTTGGGTGGAAAGGCTAAGCTGGCTCTAAGCAAGGAGGATCTGTCTGGCTTGTCTGGGGCTTGGGATAAACCAGCATCTCTCTCTCTCTCTCTCTCTCTCTCTCTCTCTCTCTCTCTCTCTCTCTCTCTCTCTCTCTCTCTCTCTCTCTCTCTCTCTCTCTCTCTCTCCCTCTCCCCCTCCCTCCTTTTCTATCTATCAATCTCCTCCTCTTCTTCTAGTTCTCCTTCACACTCAAGTGGATGAGGCTCGGCCTTCTGATTCTGTTCTCTGTTTGGCTAGCCAGGGGGCAGTCTTTGACTGTGTGTGCAGTGCACTGCTCTGCTCCATGGCATGGTGTGTGTGTGTGTGTGTGTGTGTGTGTGCGTGTGCGCACATAGTACTCCTCTGGCAGGTTACCATCCTGTCTGTCAGGTTACCATCCTCATCATCACACACAGTGACCATAGTCCCAGTCTTGGCCTCATGAACACACATGAGTCTCAGCCTCAGTCTCACATTGTCTCTCTCTGGATGTGTCGGGGTTGGTGGGGTTATGAGTATTTGTATGGTGTTTGGTTTTGTATGAGGCACATCATGATTTCATGGGTTAAGGAAGGAATGATCCAATAAATGGCAGTTGAACCTCTCTCTCTCTCTCTCTCTCTATCTATCTCTCTCTCTCTCTCTCACTCTCACTCACCACCTCTCTTTGTGGCTGTCCATGTCTGTCATGTGAGCTCCAAAATTCTTAACAAAACAAAACATGTCCTACCTGTCTTTCTGTGCTCGCCTCTTTCTCTCTCTCTCTCTCTCTCTCTCTCTCTCCCGTGAGCTCTTTACTCGTCTGAGGGTTGCGTAATCCCGCTCTGCTGGCGGGAGTTTGGGGACTCGCCTCGCCTCGGTGGCATCAAAGGGCCCAACAACAACAACAACAACAGCAACAGCATCAGCAGCAACAACAACAAGGGCATTAGCCGCTGCGGTAGCTTTAGCCGCTAAGTCGCTTAGCGCTCAGCGAGGTGGCGGGACCCCGGGTTAGATCTGGGTCAGTGACCCTGGCCCGACTAATTAGGCGGCTGAGTGGGGGGTATTTGGGAGGGGGTTAGAGAGAAGAAAAGTGGGAAATGTCTTTTGAGAGACGGAAGGAAAAGGGGATAAAGGAGGAACAAATAAATTGAAAGGGGCGAGGGGCGGGGGGTGGGGGTGGGGAGTTTGGAGCAAGGGGAGCCGGACAAACAGGAAATGAGATATCCAAAAAAAGGCCTTGTAGAGAGGGAGAGAGAGATAGATAGAGAGAGTTTTAAACTGTGGCAGTCGTCGAGGGAGCAGAAACAGAAGAGGCAGTCGAAACACACAAAAAAAACCGTGGCGCAGACATAAATAGCTGCCCCCTGGTAGGGCAGTGCCCAGTTCAGACTGCGGTCGTAACCGCCGGGTGCTCCTGCGCCGGCGCTCGGCTCGTTTGGGCTGAATGAGCTCACCGCCGAGCCACAGGGACGACCTGCACCAAAATAACAGCCATTACACCATACAGTACACTACTAGACCATACTGCAGCAGGAACACCACCATGTCTTGCATAGAAAACACTTGATCAATCACATTATAGCGTTATACAGATATGGCCAACATGCCCCCATGATATAGCAAATATGCCCCCATGATATAGCAAATACAGAGCACCTTTCCAGTGGAGGATACATGCACATGCTATGCCTTTTTACATCACACTAGCATAGCTACCATGCACACTATTCATCAAGTGCATTTATAGACTTTTCAGTCTGTTATTAAAGTGTTTCTGGTTGACACGTTCAAAACCAACACAGGTAGCCTACATTCGCTCAATATTGTTTTCTGTGCCATCGGAAGTGTCTCCTAGGAGTGTGTTTGTTTATGTTGTTGAAAGGGTCAATAGTAAGTAAGTCCTTGGTAGTGTAGACATTTGATAAAAAGATGTGGTAACTTTACTTAAAGGTATCTACATAAGAGTGACATGACATTGTTCCACTGAACCGTATCCCTATCCCTAACCCTAACTTGTCTTGACAAAAAATGAATGACTCTTAGTGATAGACGCGTTATGTCAAGAACGTTTATGACTTTATGACACGTAGATGTAGATACCTTCAAATAAAGTGTAACCAAAGAGGTTAACTTAGTGGAGTTTAATTTGTTGTGTTCCGTGTTTTTTTTTTTTTTTTTTTTTTTTTCAGAAACTTTTTGTTTTATTACTTTGTGAATGACACAGATTATCAAGAGACTATCATGGTGGTCCGTGGGGATTAATTGTGGTGGCTAATGACTGTCAGTGAAAATCACATTACACGTAATTGGATCAGCTCCGAGCTCCTGTAATTCAAACTGAGCGCAGAAGATTGGAACTCTCCCTGCCAGTACAATCAGACTCACTGGTGAATGAAACTCCACTGAGGCTAGTGTGGGGGCGAGACGCCACAGCTCTCCCCCCCCCCCCCCCTTGGGAGAAAAAAACCCTGGGTGCTCAGATTTCTGCAAGTTTATCCACCAAAACCTCCGACGGAGTGAACCCAGTCATCTTTTGAGTGCGGCCATGTTGTTTGTTCTGGTTTTTCCGACTGGCCACTTCCTCTTTGTCATCACTTTAACCACTCCCCAATGACTTGCTGATTGTTTTTTTCCAGAAATGAAAGTGAATAATCTCTCTTCATGATTAGTCATTTGCAAGAAGATTCAATTTGTGCGTGTGTGTGTCTGTGTGTGTATTTGCGTATGGACATTTGAAAAGTTATGTAAAGCTATCAGTAAGTGGTTACTGTGTGTGTCTGTGTGTGTGTGTGTGTGTCTGTGTACAGTATGTGTGTATGTGTGCTTGTGTAAGACTGTTTTTGTGTGTGTTACGTGTTACGTGTGTGTGTGTGCGAGCGAGTGTGTAATTGTGGTGTTTTGCATCCCTCCGCTGCATTGCAGCGTTGGTTCACACGGAGCTCAGTGAAATCCCTGTGCCCTCAGTGCCACCGCAGTCGGGCAGCGCGCCACACCCCCATCGGCCTCTAGGCCCCGTCCTAAATCACACGCTCCGCGCAGCCACCCTGCAATTTCAGGGTTCCTATCTTAAGGGCACCGAGGCATAGTCAGCGCGTGAGTCATGCCCGAGGTGCACACACACGAGTCAAAGGGTCAGGCCCAGCTATCAGGAGCTGTTGCCGCTTTACACCCAGTGGTTACGGACCAGTCATGGACTTAGCATGGCATTAGAGTCTGTAATCTACCAGACTCTGCGGCTATGTGTAAGTCATGCCGTTTTATTACGGTAATAGGCTGTATAATGTGTTGTCCAACTATTTGTGGGGTATTAGGGCTTATAAATGGTTTTTGTGCGTCGGAGGTTACAGCGCAGATACGTATCAGACACCGTA
>NC_085011.1:10732011-10734511 GCF_963854185.1 Sardina pilchardus
AACATGGGAGACTAGCGCTAGCCATGGCACCGCTACGATAACAAGCACTCCGAAGAGGCCCAATTGCTAGAAACACAGGACTGAAGACACCATTGACAGATCCCCCCCCCCCCCGCCCCCCACCACCCCGCTGCCTTCCCGTCCTCCCCCCTCCACAGCCTGCTAGCCAGTTAGCTGTAACCCATCTCCAAGAGCAGAAGACCTGAGGCTCCGGAGATAGCTGCTCCATGCTCGCTAGCGCTAGCCAGCTGGCTAGTTGGTGTTGACACAGAGCCCCTGAGGTGGACTGGGCTGCAGCAGGCCCGAGCGAGCTTCCACGACCGCTCTTATGTCATTAGCCTGACACATTTAGGTTGTCATAACAGCGTCGCTCTGTCTGAGGTCGGGCCGTAATTGTTTCGAGCGATTGTGTGTTGTTTTCTTTGACTTTCTTTATCTGGCCGTGTCCCCGCGCAGCCCCTGCACCCCCTCCCGCTGTTGCACCGCCTTAGCGCTCTATTCAAATTACATGGTTGGAAAGGTGCAGTGGCATTGGGTTTATATGTAAATGCTGTAACAGCGTGTACAGTTATGGAAGTGTAGTTGTTTTAGTATCTCACTTTTTCCAGTTTCTCTTTCTCCCTCTCCCTCTCTTGGCTGGAACTCCTGTATTGTATGGATTTGGCCCATCTTCTTGGGCTCTTAGGTCAGCTGGGGGTCATATTTCAGATCTGTGTCAGTTGACCTTTTTGTGGACGTTCCTATGTTGTGCAACTGCAAATAAGCTGGTTTCTAGATTCATTGATGGCCGGGTTATTACGCATTTCCCCCTAATATCACTTGTGCTGTGTTTCGCTTTGACTGTGTGTGGTTAGAACCATCATTTCCTGAACTGGCAGCGGTGTTGAAGCTGGTTCAGGTTTTCAGTAACTGCGTTTTCTGTTGTGGGTGCAGGCAGCCTGGGCGTAAGTGTCATGTGATGGCCAATTGCTTGTGAGGGCAGGTCAACTTGGCCAACCTTAAATGCCACAGAGGAAAGAAAAAAAGCAAAATTCAAGGCCAGGGCATTGACATGGTATCCATGTTCAAGTCTCAAGTGGAAAATAAAATAGTGGTGGAGTTCATGTTGCCTCAGTTCAGAGAGAAATGCTGCGCAAAAAATACTTCCAACTTGTGAAATTGTTTTCAAGGATATTTGAATGGTATTTTTTGTATTATTATTATTAAATAAAGGGTTTTACATTTCTCCTGCCTCCATCTCTCTCTCTCTCTCTCTCCTTTCTCAGGCCCTGTTGTCGTCAGAGCCAAAGTCCTCCAGCTGCAGTCTGCTGAAGATGACCATGAGAGAGCTGACTGCTCTGGCCAAGCCCACCCAGGGCACCGTCACTGATGCCAGCACAGTGCCACAGGTACACACACACACACACACACACACACACACACACACACATGCATGCACAGTCCAACACTTGTCAGAGTAGTTTTCGTACACATCCAGACGGAATAATAGCTTAATGAGCCTGTGCTCAGACACATTGGCGTACTGCTCTATAGTTTTAACAGGAGGAGATGAATTAATCCCACGGCTAATGCCAGTGCCTTTGGTTTTGTAGTCTGCACATACTAGGTGGCCAGGGGAAACAGTGTGTCTCTCTCTAACCCCAAGTCCTCCTCTCTCATCTCTCTCTCTCTCTCTCTCATCCTTCCTCTGGTTGTCTATCTCTTCCTGCATCTCTCTCACTCTCTCACTCTCACTCTCTCTCACTCTTTCTCTCTCTCCATCTCTCTCTCTCTCTCTCTTTCTTTGGGGGGGGGGTTAAAAATGTTTTGTGCTGCGCTTTGTAATAAAGTACATTTTAAAATGAAAAATCTCTCTCTCTCTCCCTTTCTCAACTCTCTCTCTCTCCATCTCTCCATCTCTCTTTCCATCTCTCCATCTCTCCATCTCTCCATCTCTCCATCAGGTGCACGCTCTGAACATCCTGAGGGCGCTGTACCGAGACACGCGGCTGGGCGAGAACATCGTGCCGTTCGTGGCCGACGGCCTCCAGGCTTCCGTGCTGGGCTTCACCTCCCCCATCTGGGCCGTGAGTATCCCCAACCCCGTCGTCCCCCATCTGGGCCGTGAGTATCCTCCCAACCCCCGTCGTCCAGTCCAGGCTCTCGCAGAGCTGTGGTGGACCGCCGTGGCCGCCGCACATGCTGGAGGGAGTCCTGGACTGGATTAGGGACAGGAAAGGGGGGTGCTCGGGAGGGCAGTCTGGTCCACAAACAGGAGGACTTTTTTTCTGGGCTCCTCTAAGCTCTTCTGGAAGTAAACTAGACAACAAAATAAAAACACTCTGAGTAAAAATAGTCCGGCTGTGAAGATGGGTAAACAGGGTGAAAACTTGGCTGCTTTAGCGAGGCGTGTGTGAACTGTCAGTAATTCTTATCAATATGTACCGACTGTAATCTGCCGACTTTGGACTAAAAAGGAACATTATAGTGAACTTTGTCTCCAGACAGTGCTACGTGCTGT
>NC_085011.1:10742011-10749511 GCF_963854185.1 Sardina pilchardus
TGTGTGTGTGATCATCTTCACAGACGGTTGTGGTGTGTTATGTGTGACATGGGTACCAGATCCAACAGGACAGTACTGTTACCATGACCGCGTCTTCCTCCTAACGCGGAACAGGACAGGATGTGGGAGAGTTTTGTGTGTGTATGTGTGCAGACGTGTGTGTGTGTGTGTGTGTGTGTGTGTGTGTGTCGCCTGTGTCTATTTTTGTATTTAGACATGCTTCAGCATAAGCTCTCTGACAGTCTCCTGTACACATGTGCTCACAATTGTGCTTTTTCTGTGAAATAATTTCCTTTCTTCGCTCGCCTTTTCTATTTTCTCTCCACCCACTCACCCACACACACACACACCACACACACACACACACACACACACACACACACACACACACACACACACACACACACACACACACACAGATCAGGCTCAGTATCGGCATATCTCTTTCGAGGGAATAAACGCGCCAGTGGGATGCAGTGTGTTTCCAGGCCGGGCCTAATGAGTGCTTTATGGGGCAGTAAAAGAGTTGTGTTTAAGGAAGTGGTTTACAAACCAGAGTTTTAGGGGCTGTTTTTGCTCTCCTCCCTCCCTCCCTCCCTCCATCTGTCTCTCTCTTTCTCTCTCTCTCTTCTGATCTCACTTTGTCTCTCTCTCTCTCTCTCCCACTCTCCCTCTCTTCTGTGCTCTGTCACTCACACAAGCACACACAAATGCACACAAACATACACATACTCACACACACACACACACACACACAAACATGCATGCTCACACATTAAGGGCTGGGAGTAGGCTTGAGAACCTGCTTATGTATGTGTTCATTCATCTCTCTCTCTCTCTCTCTCTGTCTCTCTCTCTCTCTCTCTCTCTCTGTCTCTCTCTCTCTCTCTCAGGATGACTGGCAGGGAGTTCTTCACTCGTTTCCCTGCTCTTTACCCATTCCTCCTCAGTCAGCTTGAGGAGGCTGCCAGCTCGGTGGACAGGTGAGTGTGTGTGTGTGTGTGTGTCAGTGTCACAATGCCAAAGGTTGTTAACTTCTGAGAAGTCTTATGTGTGTGTGTGTGCGTGTGTGTATGTGTATGTGTGTGTGTGCACTTGCCCTGGCCCCCTTCCCCTCCTCTCTGGGGACACCAAATTAGAACTCCTCCAAACGGCACCATTAAGCTGCTGGGGCTCATTACACTCTCCTGATGGACAGCTTCCTACTGATCACACACACACACACACACACACACACACCCTCATACACACAGACACACAAATACCTCCACCTCCTCCTCCTACTCCTCCTCCTCCTCTTCCTTGTTGTCCATGTCAAGGTTGCCATGGTCGTGGACATCTCAACAGGCACAGGCAAGGAAGCGTTGGGATGGGAGGGGGCTTGGGAGTTTGGTGCTTAGTTGGCTGGTTGTCACCGGAATGCGGAGCCGGAGTTCAGGAGGGTGACAGCCACAGGAAAGAAGCTTCCTCTGAACCTGCTGGTTCAGGAGTGGCGAGACCAGAAACGCCTCCCATAGGGGAGTGGGGTGAACAGTCTGTGGTTGGGGTGAGAACACCCCTTTGATGGTGCTGCACCCCTTACGCAAGCACCACTTGCCCTGGATGGCCTCAATGAAGGGGAGTGAGGAACCGGTGATGCGTTGTGCAGTTTTCACCACCCTCCGCAGTGCTTTTTGGCCGTGGGCAGAGCAGTTGCTATACCAAACTGTGACACAGTTGGTGAGGATGCTGTCGATGGTGCAGCAGTAGTAGTTCACCAGGATCTGAGGAGACAGGAGGACCTTCTTTAGTCTCCTCAGAAAGAAGAGATGCTGGTGAGCCTCCTTGATCAGTGTAGAGGTGTTTGGGGTCCAAGAGAAGCCCTCAGTGATGTGGACACCCAGAAACTTGAAGCTGGCTCCAACTAAGTCCCATTGATGAGAATGGGGGTTTGTGTGTTAGCTTTAGATTGAAGTCCACAATGAGCTCTTTGGTGTTCTTGGTGTCAGATGGTCTGTGCACCACAATGTTAGGTGCTGGACTTCCTCCCTGTAGGCCGTATCGTCTTTGTTGCTGATGAGACCAATCAATGGTGTTCGAGCCATGTACAGTTTTGCAGTCATAGGTGAAGAGGATGTAAAGGAGAGGGCTCAGCACACATCCCTGTGGTACGCCAGTGTTTAGAGTGATGGTTGAGGAGATGTGATTATCTAACCTAAGTTAGAGATGCACCGATTGCAATTTTTTGGCCGATTCCGATTTCCGATTTTTCATCGAGTTTGACCGGCCGATACCGATTTTAGCCGATTCCGATTTAATTTCTTCTAACCACTTTACAGCACAAACAGAGTTATTTTCTAGCCTATATTTTCTTTAATACAACATGTTAGAAATGTAATCAACTTATCAATGCCTGGTAGAAAAATGTGAATAGACAGATTCTTCTTCAAGTCTTCTTCAGCTGCAGTAATCCCAGTGTGGGACATTCATTTCACACATGTAGAAATGCACTAGGAACACTTTCTTTCTTCTCACATCCATATGCAATATCCAACTGTAAATATCTTCAGAATAGCCTACTGATAACTGAAGTTGGTGCTACATAGGCTGAGATGTTGGAAAATGACAACAAAAAAAACTAATTTTGAGAAGCCTTGAAACACAGCAAATGACATACATTCTCAGTCCACACTCTTCTTTGAACTTTCGCGATTGCAGTGTTTCCCACAGATTAGAAGGCAATGTGTGGTGGTCGCCCCATGTCTAACGAGGGGGGGGGGGGGTTCACCCATATTTTTCATTGAATCGCCTTTCTATCGCTCTCCTTTCATATAATGTTTTTTTTTTTTTATTATTTTTTTTTTAACCAAGATGTGAAGCTTGTCTTTATTTGAAACACACACACATTATGTAATTATTTACATTATATAGGCCTATACTGACATTTCTGATATTCATAACAGCAAACTTAATGCAGATTATAGCCTACTATTCATATTACAACTCCACTTCTTAAATTCAGCTGTCTGGTTGAAGCCTCAAAATATTGTAAACATAGCAGGCTAAGCTTATCATACTCTACTGGTTGGACTGTTCAGTTTCCCCACATGTGTTTAAGTTTCAAGGTAAGCTAATACTTTTTCTCCTTGGGACAGGCCCTTTAAGTCTTGGAGTTGAAAAACATTGTTGGTCAGTCAACTTGAATGCAAGAGTTTTAATCAAATGTCTGCAGCATAGCCTACTAATGATGCTAACCGAATATAACAGTAATTTAGCTAGTCGTCTTCTGTGCGTCAATGCGTCCACGATTGTGAATGTTTTATTTGGATTAAATGTGCATGTGGAGGACGGGTGTCCATTGAGCGCGCACGAGAGCGGGCCAAGGAGAATGAGTTACAGTAACTTCTACTGTTTGGTAATTAAGTTGCACGCATAGACTGCAAAAGTTGCGGGAGAACTTTATGCTTCAACCCGAGCAGCGTCAGGTGCATCAGTGCGACCACCGATGATCTCGTTGGTTTTCATGGAGGCAGACAGCCGCGGTGTGCACGGCCACGGAGGGTAGGGGCTGTGCATGTTTGTGTGTTTATGAGAGACAGACGCGGGAGTGACAGAGAGGGAGCGCAGGGAAAGGAAATTCAGCTTTACGAATGCTGCGTGTTTTTCAATAGGCCTAGTGTTTCAAAATAAGAATAAATAAATAAATAAATAAAAGAATAACGAAACGCAATATGTGGCGGCCGGTGCTGAATCTGTGGCGCACCGCCACACATTTGTCTATGTGTGGGAAACACTGCGATTGCTTGTGGATACTAAGGAAGTGTCCATATTTGGATGGCATAACGTCATGCAGGAGATCGAAACACAGCTTTCCAACGACACCACGCATGATATGTTGTATCACGGTCGGCTAGTTTATGACACGTTAGAATGCTAACTTTTGGCGAATTTAGAAGAAATATACAGGCGTGATCAGACAAAAGGTAATGAAATAAACCTCTAAATGTGTAAATCGGACTTAGTTGTTGTAGTAGTGTGAAAGATGATAAGTTGGCAAACCGAAGCAAAACTATGTTTATTCCTGCCATGTCTCGCCTTAAGTTGAGTAAAGGCTATGTCGCTGCTTGATAGCGCTTGTGGTTCAGCTGTGGGCACGCAATTAACGGCAAGGACGGGCTTTGATGAGCGCTGTAACCTGAAGTGACAGCTTAGTATAATAAATTCCACGCAATATGGCAAAGCTCAGCGTTCGCTGCATAGAAAAACTCAGTATAAGCGCGTTATCCAGCCCTGACTGTTGGCCTAGCTTCATCAAACTTTGCAAACTCAGCTGTGTGAGTGTGATGTTGTTACAAGTGTGCGAGTGCATTTGACCGGCATAAAATCGGCATGTCTCAGACTGACCGGCCGGTCGCCGGTCGTGGCCGATCACGTGAAAATCGGCCGATTCCAATCGGCGGCCGGTCGATCGGTGCATCTCTAAACCTAACAGAGCTCTGTTGGTTAGGAAGTCCAGAATGCAGTTATAAAGGGAGGTATTGATGCCCAGTTCACATAGTTTAGTGATGATTTTGGAGAGGATGATTGTGTTGAATGTTATTCCTGGATGAGCTATAGGCTTGAGCATCACCTGACCTGAATGTGATGTCTCATGCCTTCAGCCGGAGTCTGACCTCACTGTTCATCCATGGCTTCTGATTAGGGAAAGTGGCAATCAGTTTGAGGATGGTGACACGGTTGATGTTGGAGTTGATACTGTCCAGGGCCGGGTTTCCCAGATTCGTTAAGAAGCTCTTAAGTGCTAAGAACTTCTTCTCGAATCTGGGAAACCCGGCCCGGTGGAGGCATTTGAATCAATGTCCGTGTGTGTGAGTCATGTGTGGCCTGAATTGCAAACACTCTCCAGTCAGTGTTTTTAAGTGCTGAGTCAGCTCCCTCTGGTCACACTGTTGGTCACATGTTTGATGAGTGCAGAGCACTTGGGCAGTAGGAGCAATGATCTGAGTGTCCTAGATGGAGGAGGGGGGCAGCTTTGTATGCATCAGCCATATTTGTGTAGACTTGTGGTCAACAATGTACTGTAGGGTGATGTACTGTAGTCTCGGAATGCAGTTGGGTGTTTACTGATAGCAGAATGCAGATCTTTCATGGCAATCTTAGCATTAGCATCCGGTGGTATACAGTAGGCTGCTGTTAATACAGTTGCTATAAACTCTCTGGACAGACAGAAAGGTCTACACTTAACCATGGGATAGTCTAGATTAGCTGAACAGTGACTCTCGGTGATGGTGTTGTCTGTACACCATGTTTTGTTAACATAAATGCACAAACCCCCCAACTCTGGTCTCCATGCACAACAGGTGTGTGTATGTCCAGTTCCTGTTCCAAACAACCCCACCCCTCATCATCTTCCACTCTCCGCTCCTCATTCCCTCCATCCCTCCATCCATCCATCCCTTCTTTCCCACTCCTCCACTCCTGCTAGTGTCCCCAAATGGGAGAGAGCGGGTCGGCTCTTTCGCAAGGCGCTCATGTGTTGCACAACACACTCCCAAGTCAATATTATCTTAATATGGCTCATATTATTCTAATGTGTTCTCAGTCTGTGTCTACAGCCTCCCTCACACTCACACTGACACTTGTTCACACACACACACACATACACACACAGACACACACACACACACACACTCATGCACACTTAAACTCACTGACACACACCAGCCCCTCAAGCACAAGAAGGACCTTGTGTTCCCACGGCAGATCCAGTCTCTTACTCTTTCTCTTCCTCTTTCTCTTTCTCTTTTTTCTTTCTTTCTTTCTTTCTTTCTTTCTTTCTCTTCCTTTCTCTTTCTTTCTGTCTTTCTTCCTTTCTTTCTTTCTTTCTTTCTTCCTTGCTCTGTTTCTGCTCTCTCTTCTCTCTCTCTCTCTCTCTCTCTCTCTCTCTCTCTCTCTCTCTCTGTCTCTGCTCCTGGCTGAGCGGAGCGACTCGAGGCCCCTGCGCGATCATATTTTCATATCGCCCGTAAATCACGCGCCACATAAAAACCTGAATGGAGGAGACTGGCGGGAGATGCAGGGGGCTTAGAAAGCCATTAGCCGCCTCAGCGGCCCAGCGGCCGCCCACTTGGACTGGGACGCGGCCCGAGGTGTAGCGGGGGCTTGTGGGATACGTGCCACGGGTTCGGGTTGCTATGGCGGCGGCCGCGACGGGCCCAAGGCAGGGCCTGAGTGCGGATGAGCGCCCTTTAGCGGGAAATGGGGTTTATAAATCACGTATAAAGCCTCCGTTAACACCTGAACAAAGGTGATCGAGGGTTTAAAGTCTTATAATAGCTTTTACAACTCTGTGTGAAGGCTCAGGTGCAGAGAAAGTGCGTCTTGGTGTGTGTGTGTGTGTGCGTGCGTGTGTGTGTGTGTGTCTCTCTCATTGTGTGTGTGTGTGTGTGTACGCTTGTGAGCCTCTACATGACCTCCACGAACAAATATGTAGCATCATAAAGCATTTTGACCATTGGGCCGGCGTTTGATGTGCGCAGCGCTGTAAAAATGGCTGCTCTCATGGCCAGCGTGGGTCTCCGGGAGAGGAGGAGGAGAAGGGGGGGAGGTTGGTCCTAATGAGGGTGGATGGGGCCGGATGCGTGATCCTCAGGCTGAGTAATCCCCCATAAAACACAGCCGTCCGCAGCCCCAACTGATGAGAAAGTGTCCCAGCACTGCCGGAGCTATTTGATAAACATTTGTAATAGCCTTCGCAGATGCCTCGTAAATTGAGCCCCGGGCCGAGGGGAGCGAGATGGCGAAGGGGAAGAAGGTTCTGGAACACTGATTCTCTCTCCTTCTCCTTCTCCTCTCCGCTGTGCTGTGCTGTGCTGGGGTCCGACGGGACTCCTTGGGATTATTTCTCTCCCTCTCCCTCTCTCTCCTGTGCGGTGTGGTGGTGTTCTATCGCTCCGTGTCCATTCGGCTGCTATTTCTCTCTCTCTCTCACGCTTCTTCCCCCTCTCTTTCTCAGCATGCTTTCTCTCATTCTCTCTGTGGTCTCTCGCTCCCTCTCTCTCTCTCCCTCCACCTACTCATCTGTCTTCTTCATCTCGTCTTTCCCTGGTTCATTTTTCCACCACATTCTCACTCATCACTCGTCTTTCCCCTCTCTCCCTCACTCTCTATCCCTCCCTTCATCCATCCCCTCTCATTTCTCTCTCCTCTCATCCCCTTTCTCTTCTCCTCCAATCCTCTGTGTCTCTCTCTATCCTCCCTACAGGGTTAGATTTCCTCTCGTTCTCATCAGCTTGAATCTGTCTCTCTCTCGCTCTCCCTCTCTTTTTCATCCCCTTCTCTCTACGTACCTCTCTTTACCTCTTTCATATGTCACTCTGTCACACCATTCATCTCTCTCTGTCACACACCCGCCCACACACACACAGACAGACACACACACACACACACGCACGCTCACACACACTATCCCCTCATGTGTTAGTAATTCCTCTGTCGTCTCCCTGGTGCCTTCATGACATC
>NC_085011.1:10752011-10764511 GCF_963854185.1 Sardina pilchardus
CAGAGACACCTCGTGGTCAGGGATGTGTTGTAGTATGCGGCTTACGCTGGTGGCAGGTGTAGCCTGCGGCGGCGTTCTCTAGAACACTCTGTTCCCTTCTGTGCTTTGGGAAAAATGGCCTCCTGCGGCACGGTCTGTTCCACTTCATGCTCTGGGAAAAATACTCTCCTGTACAAGCACACACACACACACACACACACACACACACACACACACACACACACACACACACACACACACACACACACACACACACACACACACACACACACACACACACACACACACACACACACACACACACACACACACACACACACACACACACACACACACACACACACACACACACTCTCTCTCACACACACTCTCACACACACATACACACACACACACACACACAAGACAATGACTCTCAAAAGACAAATATCTTACACTACGGATGGGAAAATTGACAGTTGTGAAAAGGGAGATGGATTTTTGTGAAGTGCACACACAGCTGCACAAACCTTTTTTTAATCTATTTTAAAGGTAAACAAGCGGATGAGAGAGTAGGCCCCGTTGCCAGCGGTTAATGCACAAGAGGAGTAGTGGGAAACATCCCCTGACCTAGACACATCCAGCATGACATCATTATTTGGGCTGGGGAGACTTCACGGTGAAGTTTGAGGTGAAGTGGGCTTGAGATGCTGGATGGAGTTGACCTTACCTTGGCATTTATCTTTGACCTCTTATCCTCTTATCTCTCCAGCTCCCTATAACACCCCGTGTGTGTGTGTGTGTGTGTGTGTGTGTGTGTGTGTGTGTGTGTGTGTGTGTGTGTGTGTGTGTGTGTGTGTGTGTGTGTGTGTGTGTGTCTGTGTGTGTGTGTGTCTGTGTTCTAAGACTTTGAAATGTGTCTCAGCTTTGATTGTGTGTGTGTGTTGTTGTAAGACTTGGAAATGTGTCTCAGCTTTGACTGTGTGTGTGTGTGTGTGTGTGTGGACAATGGTCATTAGTTCAGGTGTTATCTTACCCCTGTAGCACACAGAGACGGGTACACAGTAATCTTTTGTGCCTTTGACCTGGACATAGCAGAGAGAGAGCTGTGTGTGTGTGTGTGTGTGTGTGTCTGTTGATCTGCCTGCTGCATATATGTATGTGCGCTCATGATTGCACACATGATGGCTGGGAGAGGGGAGGCTGAGGTTGAACGGTCAGTAGAATCAAATGGTGTGTGTGTGTGTGTGTGTGTGTGTGTGTGTGTGTGTGTGTGTGTGTGTGTGTGTGTGTGTGTGTGTGTGTTTGTGTGTGTGTGTGTGTGTGGAGGGGTTAGCCAGCCAAGGCCAGTCTTCTGGAATGCAGATAAGCGCTGAATTAAGACACTGAGAGAGGAGGAAGGGGGGGGGGGGGGGGTGCATCCATTGAGGCTGATATTTTTGAAAAGATCAGAAGAATACTCCCAGAGAAAGCCAGACTTCTGGCACTGCATGAAGCCCCCTCGCAAGCACACTGTCACACAATCACACCAAAACACCAAACTGAGCACAAACACACGCTGTACAAATGAACCTCGGCCCGACTTTCTTTCGAAAGGGAAAGGTTACATAGTTTTTCCATGCGTATTTGTATGTGTGCTTAGGTCTTTGTGAGCATTATTGCCTGTGTGTGTGTGTGCGTGTGTGTGTGTGTTATTGCGTGTGTGTCTGTGTATTTGTGTGTCTGCGTTCAGGTCTTTGTGAGCATTATTGCTTGTGTGTGGACCTGTGTGTGTGTGTGTGTGTGTGTGCGTATTTGTGTGTCTGCGCTCAGGTCTTTGTGAGCATTATTGCTCGTGTGTGCACTTGTGTGCGTGCTGGTGTGTCTGTGTACGAGTATTAGTCCCCCAGTAAGAATCAGATCTACATGATCAGCGAACACGTTTCCATTAACTGAGGTCATGCCAGGCCACAAGGGATTGGCGCTGCTCGGAGATGGATAGATTGCGCAGCCTGCCCGCTGGCCCGTTGGCAAGACCCTGCTGGGCACCTCTCCACACGCTTTTTGCTTTTGCTTTTCCACTGTCCTGCCCAAGTCTCCGGCCTGGCACCAGCCGCCCAGAACTCCCCGTACCAGATGCGGAGGCCCCCGGTGTGTGTGCCCGGCGTGTAACGGCTGGCCGGCGAAGCGCTGTGGTCGGATACGGACTGACCCCGCGAGTCGGAGGCATCAACCAGCTGCCGAACCAACCTGCGTTGTGGCTAGCCGTCACGATGTGTCAGCCGCCGAAATTGTGATGGTTCGTCGACGAGCCAGCTAGCATAAAACATGGGGATTTGGAAGTCATACAGGAGGCATGGCTGTTCACCAACGTAAACACTGTCAAGGGAATTGGTAATAGGCTGGAGGCCATAGTGGCCACACTTCATATTTAGTGCACTTGCAAGGTACCATGCTGGCAACATTAATAATCTTTTGATTAGTACAACATGACCATGTGTGTATACGTGGGAAGACTGCAGTATTGTATATTACGCTGTATTATGCTCAACTGGTTGACTCACCAATCATAAGAAGTTTTCTGTTTGATTGATCTAAACCATTAACATAATGTGCTGAATGTTAACTTGCTAGCACCCCATAGAGAAATCAAAAGAAGACATTTTTGCTTTGGCTAGCATGGTGTGGCCTCGGCTGTGACGTCTTCAGCAAATCAAACTTCTGTTTCTTATGAATCATCCGTGCTGGGGTTGTGGAGATGGTGGCCAGTGGTTTGTTACGCACAGAGGACCAATGAATGGAAACATTGCTTTAGTTCCCAAACTCGCTTGTGTCGGCAGATTTTCTCGACGCGCGCTGGTGGCGGTCCTGTGTTGGACGGTGTGTCGGACGGGTGACGAATCGCTCAGGGGGTCCCTGAGGTTTCAGTGGAAAGTCTGTGGAAATACTTGCCAGTGGAAGGGGACAGTGTGTGCCGTGATGTAGAAGGCTTGTTAACGTGAGGTTAAGCTAGCTAGCACGCTTGTCGGTTATAGCTTAGGGTCAGCGCCTTCGCCTTGTTAGCGTGTGGCTATAGACAGTCCAATAGTTATTGGCTCTTCTGTAAAACTGTGCCCACAATGTCACATACAAACTTAGGGGAAGCAAACTAACTGTGAAATATCCATGTGGTGTATTGATGTTTGTTTGTTGTTTATTTGTTCACAAAGGGTCATGTACTGTACATTAATGCTAACTTAAGTAAGCCATGTACATGTCCTATGAGTTAACCATGCAACCTAGGTTTTATCTGCAGTCCCTGTCCAAACAGTTTTTTGGTCATTATGATGAGGGTATCCTCTATTTTGTCTATTTAAAAGCCAGTATAAAATGTTATGAGTATTTCCATACGGAAAAGTAGCATCTCCTGCATTTTACTTATGTAGGCTTTTTTTTTCTGTAAACTTTAGACCCAACTTCTATCATTTGTTACAAACTGATTAGTGTGAAAGGGTAGTCTTTTACAACCTCTTGTATTCAACTGAGGCCTTAGGCCAAGGCATTAGCTTGACAGTGGAGACTAGCTAGCGAAGATGGGAAGATTGATGAGCGCTAGCTAGCGGCGATGAGTTAGCATTAGCTAGCATTAATTCTGCTCTAAAACAGTGGAGATTAGCAAAAAGGGTATAGTAGCGGTTCTTGAGGGTTAGCGTTGGAGATTACCTTTGCTAGCGCTGATGGGGGAGCTAGGCTCCTTGAGGGTTAACTGCAGCAGCGCGGCAGGGGGAGTTAGGCTGTCTCTTGTCAGGGGAGGTATGCGCACACATAAAGCCCTAATGAAGCCCACATGGCGGGGGAGGTTAAATTTAGCCTGGCTCAGACTGCCTTGGCCCACACTTCATCTCTCCGTCCTCCCCCTTCCCCTCTCTCTCTTTCTCTTTTTCTTTCTCTTTTTCTTTCTCTCTCTCTCTCTCCCCCCACACACTCTCCTTCTCTCTCTCTCCCCCTTTCCCCCATTTTCCCTTCCCTTCCTCTATCTCACTCTTTCTTTTCCCTTTCCACAGACTTCTTGTCTGTGTGATTAGGATGCAGATGTCTATCACTTGCTCTAGTGTGCCACCACTCCCCATTTGTAGAGGTGTGTTGTTGCTTTTGCTTTTGCATCTGCATTCTCTCTTTCCATGTGCAATATCTAATTCACATACAGTGCACACGCGTTCTTACTGTATAAACATAGAACTTGAGAAAGCATACTCAACACAGTACACTGCTGTTGCCCTTCTCTGTAAACTGTGTGTGTGTGTGTGTGTGTGTGTGTGTGTGTGTGTGTGTGTGTGTGTGTGTGTGTGTGTGTGTGTGTGTGTGTGTGTGTGTGTGTGTGTGTGTGTGTGTGTGTGTGTGTGTGTGTGTGTGTGTGTGTGTGTGTGTGTGTGTGTGTGTTGGAAGGCAGAGTGAACCCTTATGCTTGGCATATGTTTGCATTTTTCTGCCCTAGGACGGGTATTTGATGGTGAATTAGGGAGTGCTTCTTTTCTTCTCTGTGGGACTATCTGTTTCTGTTTGTCCTCCTCTCTCCCACACAATCCCACACACTCTCTTTCACACACGCAGCCACAAACACACACACACACACACACAGACACACACGGTAGCGGCCTCTGTCTCCAAGACATTGTAGAGTCCCAGTAAGAGTCGGCAGAACCACATGTTGGACCCAAAGCCCTGCGTTCCTCCGTACCTCTCGGGTTCTGCACCAGTGTACAAGAACGGTCCAGTTCCACGGAAGCACAGTGCCAAGTCATTGTGCCGGAGACAGAACCAGCGGGCCCAAATAGGACCCAGGTGTGCACTCAGACAGGGGATCGAGGGGGGCTGTGTATGTGTGGGAAGGGGTGGTCGTCGTGTTCTGGAGGGGGAGTGTGTGTGTGTGTGTATGTGTGTGTGTGTGTGTGTGTGTGTGTGTGTGTGTGTGTGTGTGTGTGTGTATGTGTGTGTGTGTGTGTGTGTGCTGCTGTAACCCCCAGGAGATGTCTCGAACAGCCCTGTTTCTAAAATTACACCCTTCCAAACTGTCATTTCCTCCCCAAAGAGTTTTAATGGCACAAATTAGCACTGATAGTTAACATATGGGGCCTGGTGTGTCCGTACAAGTGTGTGTGACAGGGGCACTGGAGGAGGGGGACATGGTCTTCTGCCTTCAGACTGCTGGTCCAAGAGTTTGTGTCTGGGAGGGGAAATGTGTGTGTGTGTGTGTGTGTGTGTGTGTGTGTGTGTGTGTGTGTGTGTGTGTGTCTGAGCTTGTAATACAGAGGATGTTAAAAAAAAAAAAGAAAAGTAAAACTGTGAGAGGGATTGAAGAGGTTGTATGTTTTGATAATGGTGGTAATGCAAGACGTGTGTGTGTGTTTGTGCTTGTGTGTGTGTGTGTGTGAGAGAGAGTGAAGGGGGGTTATTTTCTCTTTGGACGCGTCTGTCTGGAGTAATATGTACTGTTGTCTTCATCAGTTGTAGACTGACCATATGATGGTCATGTGTTTCACACACGCTCACACACGCTCACACACCCAGCAGGTGCAGATGCAGTTGCTGAGGGTCTGTTCTGAGGACAGGCCCGCTCCCCTGTTTTTATTTTCTAAAAATAATTCAGCCCCCACACACCCCTCCTATCTATCTCTCTATCTCTCTATCTCTCTATCTGTCTATCTGTCTATCTGTCTATCTCTCTTTCTTTCTCTTTCTCTTTCGAAAGTCCTTACTGCTGTAAAATGAGATTCCCAAATAAATGTCACAAGATTTCTTAAAGATTGTTCTTTCCACTTTTAAAAAAATCCCCTAAACTAACTGAAGCCTAACTCCTTCTCCCGCTGCTCCCCTGTGTGTGTGTGTAGTATACTGGATCGCCATAGTGACTCCAGGTTAAGTGTTCAATCTCAGATGCAGTTTGCGTATTTATAGGCCTTTTTCCAATGATCTAATGATCTAAAATGGAGTCGAGGTGCTTCCTGTCACAGTGTGACAGCTGGTTGACCCCAGTTAGTAAGTGCAGTGGTTTGTGGGTAATTCCACCTCCCCCGGCCCACCCGCCAAAGACACACACACACACACACACACACACACACACATGCACGGCACTGGTGATCTATCTTCTATTTATCTTTGCTCTTTCCATCATCTCTGATGGATGGGTCTTCATCCTTCTGGAAGAATCTGGAGTGTTTTTTTCCACAGCCAAGGAAGGCCTTGTGTTTTGATTTAGCAGTTCTAAACCGCTCAACATGGGCGAGCTCAACATAGGGCTGCCCGAAAATGACGTCAACAGTCTCACTAACACACAGACACACAGACACACACACACACACGCATACACACACACAGATGCACACACACATTTGCTTCAAATGATATGCCCTCACTTATACTCATACTCACATTCACAAACACACACACACATGTCCTCCACTTCACTTGATTTACTCATTCTAAAGTGTTGCTTATGCTTACAGACACACCCACACACACACACACACACACACACACACACATTCATACGCACACCCACCCACACCCACACACGCACACACCGACACACACTCACACCACACACACACACACACTCACACACTCACACTCGCCCCCCACTTTGCCCTGCCGGTAAGTGAACCAGTGACCGCTAATAAATTTCTGCTCCTTTCATGTTTAACGTTGTAACCCTGCAGATGTGGATGCAGCGCGGTGTACCGCACACGAGAGATGGCCGCTCGCGCCCTCGTCCCGTTCGTGCTCGTCACTCAGATCCCCGCTACCGTCCAGACCCTCCTGGAACAGCTGCCCCTGCAACCAGGCCCCCACACCCAGCAGAACCACATCCACGGAACGCTCCTGCAGGTCAGAATCCTCGGAACGCTCACAGAACCCACTCTCTCTGTTCTGTTCTTTAGCGTCATTTCAGTCCATTTTTATTGAATTGGACCCAGTTGATTTGTACTGATTTGCTCCTGTTTAATACTCATAGAAGGATATGTGTGTTGGCTCTTCACAGCTGTTCCCCTATATTAACACAGAAACAACCATGACACGACAAACATGGCCGCCGTGCAAAACAACAGTCTGCAAATAACAATAGTGCTGCGTTGCCCACTTGTTGCGCTTCAGAAGTTCACAGTTCAACACAGTTGCACTTCACGGTTTACACACACACACACACCACTCGCCTTGTTGTTGTTTTGCATAGTGATGTAGCGCGGTGTTATGCAAGGCGCAGTGCACAGCGTGGCCTTCCCAGGCTCTGCTCGTGGACGAGTGTGAAGTTTGGCCTCGCCTGTGACGCTCCGCAGGGCCGCGGACTCCCTAACCTCGACGCGTTGCCATCGAGACGACAAACACCGATAATGTGCACGTTATCGACGGGAGTGTGTGAAGCGGTCTCGACCTCAGAGAGAGAGAGAGAGATAAAGAGAGAGAGGGAGAGGGAGGGAGGGAGAGAGGTGCCCGGAGGAAGGAAATGTGTCTGTGCTGTGCTGCTCTGCTCATCCGTCAGTCAGGGGCAAATTACAGAGGAGCGGAGCGATTACAGGTCAGGAAGAAGGGAAGACGGAAAGGGAGAGAGAGGGAAGACCGGAGAGGGAAGACCGGAGAGAGTGGAGAGGGTGTAGATCTGCCTTGACAAGGATCTCATTTTGCCTGCCCCTCCTGACACGGCTGTGTTGTTTAGAACGTGTTTGTGTATAGAAGTGTGTGTGTGTGTGTGTGTGTGTGTGTGTGTGTGTGTGTGTGTGTGTGTCTGCGTATGCGCGCGTGTGTGTGTGTGTCTGCGTGTGCTTGTGTGTGTGCTTCTGCATATATGTATGTGTTGTTTGTCTCAGGGAAGTACACAGATGCTGGGAAGAGCAAACTCTGAAAGCTACTTCCCGTCATAACTGCCTTACGTGTGTTTGTGTGTGTGTGTGTGTGTGTGTGTGTGAGAGTGCGTGCATGCGTTTCCCATTGTGGTCACCATGTGTCAGGGTCTCCTGCAGATGTGTCCTGCTGAACTCTGCCAAAGAGATGTGTTGTCAAACTCTTTGTGTGTGTGTGTGTGTGTGTGTGTGTGTGTGTGTGTGTGTATAATGAGGAGGATGAGGGTGTGGGCATGTAGTGTGTTTGGGGGAGGGGGGTGGTGAGGGGGGGTTAGGGCCATGGCTTCCAGCACTTCCCAGTCCTTTTAATTTCCGTGTACTCAGCCATTCCCTCACTTTCTCTCTCTCTGCCCTCCTCTCTCTCTCCTCTCTCTCCTCTCTCTCTCTCATCTCTCTCTATCTGTCTCTGTCCCTGCCCTCTTCTCTCTTTCTCCCTCCCTCCCTCTCTCTCTCTCTCTCTCTCTCTCCTCTCTCTCTCTCTCTCTCCTCTCTCTCTCTCTCTCTCTGTCCCTGCCCTCTTCTCTTTCTCTCTCTCTCTCCCTTGGTCTCTGTGTTGCTCTCCATCTATTCATCTCTCTGTCCCTGTACGGTGTGTGTGCTTGTGTGTGTGTGTGTGTTTGTGGTATATTTGTTATTGTAGCGCTCTGTCGGTCAGTAGTATAGCTTTACTTTGCATAGTGATGTTGAGTCCAATTTCAATAAGGCTTTATGTAATCATTCACCTCAGGCGTCAATCTATCGTCATCAGGCTCGTGAACATGCAAATGTGAACTGTATTTGGGTCAGGTGTGTGTCTGTGTTGTGTGTGTGTCTGTGTGTGTGTGTGTGTGTGCAAATGAAATCCGTGGAAGATAGCATGGAGAGAGTTTACAGATGAAGGCTTTTGATGCGGGCCGTGCTGTTGTCATGGAAATGGCAGATGCTTGCTGGCTTTTGGTGTAAACAAGTGAGCGGCATGCTGGGACATCGGGCCTACCGTGTGGACTCTGTGCATCACTTTGACTTACACAGATAACAATCAGCACACCGCTACACGCAAGGAGGTGTGTGTGTCTCGTGTGTGTGTGTGACTCAAGAGTATAAGATATAAGAGTATAAGATGGCTTGTTTATGAGAAGAAGGAACCAAAAGCTGTCTGTTTTTCTTTGTGGGAATGAGAATAAGTTGTTTTTGTGTGTGTGTGTGTGTGTGTGTGTGTGTGTGTGTGTGTGTGTGTGTGTGTGTGTGTGTGTGTGTGTGTGTGTGTGTGTGTGTGTGTGTGTGTGTGTGTGTGTGTGTGTGTGTGTGTGTGTGTGTGTGTGTGTGTGTGTGTGTGTGTGTGTGTGTGTGTGTGTGTGTGTGTGTGTGTGTGTGTGTCCAATGTTTATGCACAGTTGGCAGGAAAGGTGAAGCTTTTGTGTCTGTTTCTGTTGAGACTGGGACTACACTTATGTTCAATTGGTTTGTGTTTACGCCAGCAGTAAACAGTATGTCGGGTCCATTTAAGCCAAAGTCTCTGTCCCCCCCCACCCTACCCCCTCCACCCCCCCCCCCCCCCCCCCCCCCCAATAAGGCTGAGTCTCTCTCTCTCTCTCTCTCTCTCTCTCTCTCGCTCTCTCTCTCTCTCTCCTCTCTCTCTCTCTCTCTCTCTCCCTCCCTCCCTCTCTCCCTCTCCCTCTCCCTCTCCCTCTCCCTCTCCCTCTCTCTCTCTCTCTCTCTCTCTCTCTCTCTCTCTCTCTCTCTCTCTCTCTCTCTCGGTGGAAGAGTCAGTGGGTGGGTGGGGAGCGCTGCATATTACTGTAAGCTCAAGCATTTCATGGCCGACACTGGGCCATGTGTGCAAGCCACATGCAAATATATGAGAGTGTTTACGATAGAGAAACAGGAAGAGAGAGATGGAGGGAGAGACAGAGAGCGAGCCAGGAAAAGAGAGAGAGAGAGGGGAGGGGAGGGGAGGGGGAGTTAGGAGGTTGAGGAAGAGAATGAGAGAAAAAGAAAGAGAGACTGAGGGAGGGAGGGAGGGAGAGAGAGAGAAACAGTAACAGGTTGCAGATGTTTATGTCTGCTTAGTATTAATGACCCCATTGTGTGCAGATTTCCCTCTGAGATATGGAAACTTCCAGCAGAATAACTCCTGTACACACACACAGGCACACATAAATAACTACACTCACACACATATGTGTATATATGTGTATGTGTGTGTGCGCGTGTGTTATTGTGTATGCATATTGTATGTGTATGTGTTGCGCCCTACGTCACATACTCTCCCTCTCAAAAACCCACGAACACACACACGGGCACACACACACACACACACACACACACACACACACACACACACACACACACACACTCACTTGTGTATGGGCACCCGTGGCCATGGCTAAGAGACGGAGGAGAGGCAGAGCTTAACCTTGTGTGCCACGCGGTGTTCTGACCCACACGGCTCATGGGCAGAGGGAGCTGTATCTGTAAACATGCCGCTCAGAGCTCCGCCTTTGATTAGGACCCATCAGAGAACAGGAGCGGGATTCAGTGCACAGTCTACACACACACACACACACACACACACACACACACACACTAATGCACACTCTCACACACACACGCACATACGCACACACGCACACACGCACACACTCACACACTCACACACACACACACACACACACACACACACACACACACACATCCCAAAACCATGTTTACACAACCAGACCCCAAAGAACTAGTGTAGCGAAGGAGAACTGATCGACTGGCACTAACACAAACCGGCCTTTCCTTTAACACACACACACACACACACACACACACACACACACACACACACACACACACACACACACACACACACACACACACACACACACCTTTGCTCAGACACATGCAGACACACTTGTTCACCTACGCAGGCAGCATGCATGCAGACACACACACACACACACACACACACACGCACCACTAGAGCCAATAGCCACTCCGTATCAGTGGGGATTGTGCAAGCTCTCCTCTATTTCTCCTCCCTTTGATTTTTGCTTCTATCTTTTAATTAATCCTTTGTGTGTTGCCACAACACTAGTCAGAGGATCTGGCACTGATTTTGTGTGTGTGTGTGTGTGTCTGTGTGTGTGTGTCTGTGTGTATGTGCTCACTGTTTTGATAAGTGTGTGTGTGTGGGTAGGTGGAACGAGGAGGGTGTTTGTGTGGGTGAAAACACAGACGGGATTCCGAGAACTTCTAAGTGACGTTAGCGGACTGGAGCATAGAACTTTCCGGATCGAGTGCGGAGGCCCAGTTCAGCACGGGTGTGAGTCCATGGGGCCTTGAGAAAAGCTACGGTCCAGTCAGTGGCCAGTCAGTCCAGCTCCATTACCGATGATCTATGTGCTGGTCTGGGTCTGAGAAAACACACCAGCACGCACAAAACAAAATGGAACTGGCATTTATTGTCCACACATGAGAGTCCTGGAAAAATGAGACATCAGAGGCACACACACACACACACACACACATACACACATAAAAACACCCACACACACACACCACACACACACAAACTCACACACACACACAAACTCACACACACACACACACACAGAGGAACACACATGTGTGAGGCAATGTGATATCTGCGTGCGTGTAAGCAATTGAAGTGTGTATGATCAAGCGTTTGATTTGTGTCTGAACTCTAGCATGCCTTCCTCACTGTGGTCAGTCTGGGATCTCGGCCTCTCTGAGCGAATGAGTGTGTGTGTGTGTGTGTGTGTGTGTGAACGATGCACGCTCTGATAACACACTGTAAGAGGCCCCAGAACATTTCTTATTTCAGTCTTGATGTAAGCCGAGATTTGGAAACAAGCATGCACGAGAAGAGACACTCGTGTGTGTGTGTGTGTGTGTGTGTGTGTGTGTGTGTGTGTGTGTGTGTGTGTTTGAGAGAGGGTTTGTTTGTCTTTATATCTATGACTTAGTCCTTACTACTCCATTGCTTCATTCCATATCTGGTGTATATAGATATTGAAGTTTGTGTTTGTGAATATGCGTATAGATATATACAGTATGTGTGTGTGTATGTGTACATATACAAACCTAGATATAAACAGTTCAGTCCTCTATCAGTCTCTCTCTGTATCTCTCTCTCTCGCTCTGTATTTATCTCTCTCTTTCTCCCTCTATCTCTCTTGGTCTCTCGGTCTCGCACACACACACACACACACTTTTTTTTCTCTCTCCTTCTGTGTTGCGTGATTGGCTCCAGGCGTAGCCTTCTGAGATGTCCGTTCGCGAGTCAACTCTGACATTTCGACAGACAGATATGGCTCAGCTATCAGATAGGACTGGTGAGCGCTACTACTGCAGAGTTCAGGGCCGTTGTTCACTCACGCCCTCAGTCTTCCTCTCTGGAGGTCACAGTCATCATATTCACAGCACCTTGAGGTGCATCCACCTGGTACGGTGGTCAAGCTAGCCATCGTGTAGAAATACTTGTGCATTCGTACATGTGTTGCTACTTGTGTGATGCAGACAATAAAATACTTAAAGTGCAAACACACTCAAAACACTCACATACTACAGATTTACAGAGTGTGTGTATGTGTGCGCATACACACAAACATGTAGGCACGCGCTTACACATATATACTCACACACGTGCAGACACACACACACACACACACACACACACAC
>NC_085011.1:10774511-10779511 GCF_963854185.1 Sardina pilchardus
TTACTTTTATTATTTTTTATTATTTTTTTCACTTTTTATAACTTTTTGTTTAATTTAATTTGCTGTGTTGTTGGCTGACCCGTGGCAAAGTTTATATGACACAGTTTAAGAGGAGTGTATGTTTGGATTTGGATTTGTCTGCATACTGTGTGTGTGTGTGTGTGTGTGTGTGTGGCTGCTGAAGTGTATGCCTTCAGGTGCAACATGGTGTGTGAGTACAAGATTTGACATCCTCCGTAGAGGTGCCCCACATAACCGGCCAGCATAACGGTGTCTCTTTCCTTTCCATTTAATCTCTCAAGCGCGCGCGCACACACACACACACACACACACACACACACACACACACACACACACACACACACACACACACACACACACACACACACACACACACACACACACACACACACACACATCCTCCATTTCCTTGTCCCCCCTCCATTTTCTCTGTCAAATTAAAATTGAAGTTTAAAGTTGCTTCATGCGCATGATTGTTGATCTCTCCATCTCCAGAGATGCTGCAGCAGTCAGGAGAATCATGTGTTAGGAAGCTACGTGCCTAGCTAGTGTAAGAAGCTACATTGCCCACATATTAGCTTTCCAACTGTTAACTGCAGGCAAGTTTGACTTGAGGTAGCCTCTTCATGAGTAACAGCCATCATGTTTGGTAGCTACCATCTCATAGAAATTGCACTTGTGCATTGATCAGCTTCCCTTTGCCTGTTTAGCCAGCTAGCAACCTGCACACACAGAGTGAGGGGCTGAAATAGCCTCAAATCAATTTTCTCCAAATCATCAGAAGTGGGAAAGTCCAGCTTCATTTAACACAGGTGATCTCACTAATTAGCTGCTCTGCCTAGCAGCTGAAGAGTTGTGCTAATTAGACTCAGCTGGTTTAAACTAAAGTAATGGTTGGCATAGATATGTGGTAGTATACTTTTACTTTCTGAAGCTGGACTTTTCCACCTCTGCAAATCACTGACAACTGAGTCTCTCTGTCTCGAGGTCAGAACTGATCACATCCTGTTGTAGATTATAATGAATTTCACCAAAAGACACTTTCCTACTCCAAAGTGAAATAATGCTGTATGTTTATGCGTATATCTAATGTATGTGTTCTGATAGCATACAGCATACAGCTCTGCTTCTAGGTCACGGTTCACACTCGTTCAGCAATATTTGGTATCGCCCCGCCTTTAGAACTAGCTTTGCTGTCACACAATAATTGTGCAATAAAAAACACAGTGTAAAAAGGATTTCTCACTCTTTCTTTTCTCTCTCTCTCTCTCTCTCTCTCTCTCTCTCTCTCTCTCTCTCTCTCTCTCTCTCCCTCTGTGTCTCTCTCTCACATATCTCTCATGTTGTATCTCTCTCACACACACACACACACACTCACATTCTCTCTCTCTCTCTCTTTCTCTCTCTCTCTCTCCCTTTTGTGTGCTCTGCACTCTGTGATCTTGAGCATGGATGGAGGATGGAGTCAGGTTGCAGTGCCCACATCACTGGGCGGAGGTGTGTTCAGCTAATTGTGCTGGCCGTGAAAGAAGGAGGCCCTGAGAGGAATATCATTCTCTCTCTGTGTGTGTGTGTGTGTGTGTGTGTGTGTGTGTGTGTGTGTGTGTGTGTGTGTGTGTGTGTGTGTGTGTGTGTGTGTGTGTGTGTGTGTGTGTGTGTGTGTGTGTGTGTGTGTGTGTGTGTGTGTGTGTGTGTGTGTGTGTGTGTGTGTGTGTGTGTGTGTGTGTGTGTGTGTGTGTGTTGGCGATGAGGTAGAGCTGCGACTGATTGAGTTCAGGGAAGGTGCCAGAAATATTACATTACCCAGAAAGTGCCAGAGATAATGTGTGTGTGTGTCAGTGTGTGCACTGCCAACATTTCCATGTCCACTTCTTTTTTTTATTGATGTGTGTGTTTGTGTATGTCTCGGTGTGTGTGTGTGCACTGTTCTATGTACCAATGTTTGTGCATATGTTTATGTAGTAATTTCAAAAGAAGTGTGTGTGTGTTTGTGTGAGAGAGAGACAGAAAGAGAGAGAGACTAAGCCCGCCAGTGGTGAGTTTGTGTTTAATGGTCTATGAGTGTGTGTGTGTGTGTGTGTGTGTGTGTGTGTGTGTGTGTGTGTGTGTGTGTGTGTGTGTGTGTGTTGTTTGTAAGCTGTCCAACAGAATAGAGAGGAATTTTCAGGACAAGGACTGGCTTGTGAAAATGTTTATGAAGCTCTTAGAGGACAAGTCCCATGACACAGCACTCCTCCTTACAGAGAGAGAGAGAGAAAGAGAGAGAAGGAGGAGGAGGAGGAGGATTTCTGACTGACTTTTAAAAGCCCCTGCGTTTCAATAATAAATCCCAACTCCAAAGAAGCTGTTTTTAAGGGAAAACATTAATTTAGTCCAGTTTTAACTGTATTGACTCTATAGCCATTGGAATGGCGTTTCAAAAAATGAATGCTCTACTCAGAAAGAGAGAGGAAGGAACCAGTGGGCTAGAGAATGTTGGAGAGAAAGAGAGAACTAGTGGAATAGAGAGAGAGAGAGAGAGAGATGAAATGGAGATGGAATGTGTCAGTGGCAGAAGAGAGAGAAAGAAAACGGAGGGGTAGAAGAGAGGAGAGGAGAGGAGAGAAGAGCATTTTGGGGGCCCCAACAGGTGGGGGGAGGGTGTGATAAAGACTCTAGTTTGTCGGGCAAGTAATGGGTATTTTTGTGCGAGGCAGGAATGGTATGTCTGTTGTCTTGGTGTGTGTGTGTGTGTGTGTCTGTGCGTGCGCGTGTGTGTGTGCGCGCACAGGCACAGGGTGGGGGTGATTAGGGTGGCGTGTGTGACATTCCTTGAATATGTGTTTGGTACTATACTTGATATTGGCACAGGGATCTTACATTTGACAGTGTGTGCATGTGCCGGGTCATTTAGCCAGTCCCCCTTCTATTCTCATGCCTGTCTTTCTCTCTCTGTCTGACACACACACACACACAGACAGAGAGAGAGACACACACAATCATACGGAGACACACACACAGACACACACACACACACACACACACGCTCACCTCACTCGCTCGCTCATAAACACAACCACACTCTATAGCCCTCTGCTCCATCTTTTGCATTGTCTACTATGCCACTGCTCGCCCAGTGTATATTATTAGTGTATTAATATGTAGTAATTGTATATAGAGGCACTGGTCACTCCTAAATGAAAGTTTGTTTATATGCAGTTGTTATCCCTCATGAAGCATCTGGGGTCATTCCTGTGTCCACACATTCCTGTGTCCCGTCTCATCCAGACGTCCAGCTGCGCTCCCTGTGCGACGACGTCATCTCCCTCCTCATGGCGTCGGAGCTGGCGGCCCCCGGTTGCCGCGGCGACGGCCCCCTCGCGGTGCCCGGCTACGTCCAGTACCTGCAGAGCTTCGCCCGCCTCGCCTCCCGCGCCTGCCTGGCCCGGCCCGGCCCCGACCGCCGGAGGAAGGACCCGAGCGCCGCCGCCGTCCGGCTCTTCGGCCGCCTGGCGCGCTGCCCGCACTACGAGGTGCGCCAGCTGGCCCTGGAGGCGCTGCTGAGGACCATGGAGGACGAAGAGGAGGAGGAGGAGGAGGGAGAGGAGCGCGGCGCATTGTTGACCTTCGACCTCGACGTACAAATGCTGCGTGGGATGGCGATGCAGGAGACGCACCTACCGTGCTTGGCCAAGGTAAGATACACACACACACACACACACATACACACACACACACACAGACAGAGACAAGGTAACACACACAAACACACACACACACACACACACACACACACACACACATCCACAAGTGGTACTCATACGTTTTCAGGCACGCTCTCTCAACACACTCTTTCCCATGTGCTTTGCCCTCCGCCTCCTCCTCCTCCTCCTCCGCGATTCTCAGAATCTGTTGTGTGAGCAAGAAAGAGTGCGGAGCGACAATAACCGCTTCAAGGTGACGCTGCCGAACACACCGAACATGACCCAAAACACTCCAGCTCTGCTCCTCTGTTCACTAGAAACCTTCAATCTTGCCCACATGCATACAGCAACCAGTGTCATCTGCACAGCCTGTACAGTCACAGCAGTGTTTTCCTCTGAAAGGCTGAAAGGTCCACGTACACACACGCACGCACACACACACACATACACACACACTTGGATCCGTTCGAATTGAATATGCTTGGCGATGGAGCCTCAGCTGCTGGGATGGAGTGTGTGTTTCCACCAAGGTCAGGGTCCTGTGTTGGCAGTTAGCGGGGCCCTGTGTGCGACTCGCAGCAAAGCTCTGGAGGAACGGATCTTTGATTTCACAGCTGTTGGCAAACACACACACACACACACACACACACACACACACTCGCTAGCCCACACAAAAGAGAGAGACAGAGAGAGAGAGAAAATACGACCCAGCCTGGTCTACGAATCACAAGGTGAAAAACGATGCTCACCAAGTGTGTGTGTGTGTGTGTGTGTGTGTGTGTGTTATTCTTGCAGTTTAATTTTTTCGCCCCTCTCTCCCTAAGCCGTTAGGCGCTATAGGAGCGCGGTGCGCGGGCCCAAGAACAACAGCAGCTCTTCGCATTAGCGCACCTCTGGAGCGGAGGCAGATGGGAACGCCGCACTCTTCCAAGGAACGCCGCTCTTCCCGCTCCGCTCCGCTCCGCGCCGCGCCGGAGACGCTTCACTTCCTGTTTAGCTAACAGAGTCATGTTTCAGTTTCCCATAAACACCCCAACAGCCATCAATTACCACGCAGCTTTCTGTGTGTGTGTGTGTGTGTGTGTGTGTGTGTGTGTGTGTGTGTGTGTGTGTGTGTGTGTGTGTGTGTGTGTGTGTGTGCGTTTGTGTGTGAGAGAGAGAGAGACAGAGAGAGAGAGAGAGAGTGAGTGTGTGTGTGTGTGTGTGTGTGTGTGTGTTGGCCCTGCCATTCCCATCATTAGGTCTTGTTAAAACTGACGGGAATCACGGGACAGGACCGCTGTGCTGTGCGCTGTG
>NC_085011.1:10784511-10786828 GCF_963854185.1 Sardina pilchardus
GCTAGTTGTCTTCTATGCGTCATTGCTTTCACGACTGTGAATGTGCATGTCGAGGGGGGTGTCCACTGAGCGCGCACCGAGAGAGGGAGAGGGAGAGAGCGGGTCAAGTTACTTACTAGTTTGGCAAAGTTGCACGCATAGTCTACAATTAAAACTTGTGAAGGAAACGTATGCTTTCACCCGAGCAGCGTCAGGTGCACCAGTGCGACCTAAAATTATTTTCAGTCACACTCTTAAACATTTTGGGCGCATATGCACTCTGGAGCCCTAGACCGGGCAACGTTAGCACCCCTCCGTAGGCTGTCGAACACATGACACTCTTGGAGCTTAATCCCATGCTTCACGGACAAATGTTTTTACATATTGCTGGTATTAGCCTACTACCCTTACACTATAACAATATATACTACACTGGTTGCAGACGGCAGAATTTTCATCACGTTTAGTGAAATGGAGCCAGGCTTTGGATCTCTTCCTCCTCTCGGGGTTGACTTAGAGTCGTCGCAGCCACAGGGTTACAGCAACAGCGCGTAGCTAGCGTACAGGAAAGCTGCTGCCCATGAATTCATTTGGACTATTTTGAATGCTTAACAGGTAGCATAGATATTCTGTCTTCTCATTTTGTAGACAAAAACGAAGAGAGATTTTATCTTAGTTTTTCAATCATGCAAAACATTTTAGTCTCGTCTTTTTTCGTCAACAGTAATGCATTTTATTATAGTCTTAGTCAGCGTTTCAGGACATTGGTTCAGTCTCGTCATCGTCTCGTCTTAGTCTCGGAAAAACAGGTCGTTGACGAACATATTTAGTCTCGTCTCGTCTGACGAAATTAACACTACTGAGAGCCAGTGGCGGTATTGGTTCAGGGTGTGTGTGTGTGTGTGTGTGTGTGTGTGTGACGTCAGAGCGATAGCAGTAGTGTAATTATAGAAGTAGGGGAAGGGGAACATATGCAGTCCATAATGGCATTCATTAAAGTCCCCTGCTCATGAAAGACCCGCGCTCTCACACACACACACACACACACACACACACACACACACACACGCACACACACACACTCTCTCTCTCTCTTTCTCGTGCATACCTGTGGTAAGGGGCTTTTCCTGACGTTGTCCGTCACGCATTCAGATCCAGGTGATGAAGGATATTGATTTACGCAGGCAGAGAGGCACCACAGTGTGTGTGTGTGGGTGTGTGTGTGTGTATTGGTTGGTGTGTGTGAGGTGCACCTGGTAACAGGTGTGTCCCAGCCGAGTTTTGTAGAGATGGTTGTAGTAGATTCAGGCTCTGAGTTACATACAGTCTTGTGTGTGTGTGAGTGAGTGAGTGAGAGAGAGAGAGCCTCTGTATGTCTCCGGCCAGTAGCCTATATGCTGGCTATGATCATATTACAAAGGGTTTCCCCCCACTCAGCCACAACCTGAACATAGGCCTGTTCTTTGTGTGTGTGTGTGTGTGTGTGTGTGTGTGTGTGTGTGTGTGTGTGTGTGTGTGTGTGTGTGTGTGTGTGTGTGTGTGTGTGTGTGTGTGTGTGTGTGTGTGTGTGTGTGTGTGTGTGTGTGTGTGTGTGTGTGTGTGTGTGTGTGTGTGTGTGTGTGTCGGGTGGAAGGCAGACATGTTTTGCTAAGGTTCTTTTTTCATACGCATCTGTTCAGAGAGCAGTGGGTAGACGCGCGGCGTGACTCACACATGTACACACACACACACACACATGCCCACCACTGTGTAAAGTCATGCTCAGCACTCAACTCCACTGAGCTGCGTAGGGAACACCAGGGCCACTCACATCTATGGAAGGACTCCCACCGCGCACTGCTCAACAGCCAAACCTAAGAAGGCAAAACCCTATTAAAAGAAAAAACAACATATGATATAAAAAATGTGTATATGTGTGCGGGGAGGGTGTGTGTGTTTATATAAAGCGCATAAAAGGAATAAGGAGTGTGAGGCCAACATATTCCTTACAGTTGGACAAATCTGTAGTGCTTGTTAAATTCGAGTTTAATTTGTTTTCTGTTATCAAGATGCCTCTTATTTGATCTCTTACCAATAATGGATTATATGAATGAAACACTCTCACACACACACACACACACACACATACATGCCTACACACAACCACACACTTATTTATGTTTGTTGACTATTTTGGAACTGATTAACTTCAGATGGATGTATATTAACTATATCTAATTGTGCGTGTATGTGTGTGTGTGTGTGTGTGTGTGTGTGTGTGTTTCAGTGTGGACCTCTATTGTGCTTCGCTTACGCTGGCCTCACGACTGGTGGTGCACCTGGTGGAGGGGAGCGCACA
>NC_085011.1:10787028-10809528 GCF_963854185.1 Sardina pilchardus
GCTGCTGCAGGATGAGGAGCAGGAGGTCCGAGACCGAGCGTCCCACTACATCTGCAGCACCCCCACCGGACCTGCTCAGCACCGTGCACACAGGTAAACACACACACACACACACACACACCATCAGCACCGTGCACACAGGGTACACACACCGCCAGCACCGTTGCACACAGGTACACACACACACGCCACCAGCACCGCGCACACAGACACACACACCACCAGCACCGTGCACACAGGTACACACACCGCCAGCACCAGGTACACACACACCACCAGCACCGTGCACACAGCTACACACACACACCACCAGCACCGTGCACACAGCTACACACACCGCCAGCACAGGGCCATTGGATGGGTGAGGTAGGGAAAGTGCCTCAGTGATGTCAGTACGCGTGGCTAGGTGTCCTGGCGTCCTGGCTGGTTAATTAGGGAAAGAGAGGCCTGTGGATGCTGTGTGTGTTTGTCCTATAGGCCAGGCAAACGGCGATCCCTTTAGCTGTTGATTGGTCTTTGTAGTTTCACCGCCTACTAAATACTGAATCCTGAACCACAAAGGGAAAGTGGTGCGTGCTTTTGCACTTGCCATAGCGCATGTTTGGTCAAAGTGGTGAAGTGACCTCTCACTGGGCTCTGTCATACTGACACACACACACACACACACACACACACACAAACACACACCCATGAAGTAGGTCCTATTTCCACACATAGGTCCTATTTCCATCATGTAGGACTAGTGTGAAGGATTAGCGATATGGGGTTCTGTTTTGGTTTGGTTTGACATTACGAGCTGCAGAAGGCTTTTAAGTTTTACTTGATTTATCTTAGACAAAGAGTGGCCTCCACTTTGTAGACACACACACACACACACACACACACACACACACACACACACACACACACACACACACACACACACACACACACACACACACACACACACACACACACACACACACACACGCATACACACGCATGCATACAAGACCTTTAGAGCTGCATAGCACTGCACATATTTTTGTGCACAGTGCCTCTCTTTCTTACCCACACACACACACACACACACCTATACACACTCACACAGAGATATACATATGTGAATACTGCTATCTGGTTTCCTGGCCTCTTGACGCAAACCTAAGCTAAACCTTCCCTCTCCCTCACACCACACACACACACACACACACACACACACAGGTTCTTATCAGCTGCCTGTGAGTCTGTGCTGCTCAGGTCTCTGTATGCGGCCCAGTCACTGAGTCTGCTTGTCCACCAGATTGGAGCTGATAGCCGTGTGTGTGAGGGGGGGAGGGGCGTGTTTACGACCTCACATAGCACCACTAAAGACCCGAGGTGCGGAACTGGGCTGGCGTGACAACTCTTAGCCTTTGAAATGGATGTGTGTGAGAGAGAGGTGTGTGTGTGTGTGTGTGTGTGTGTGTGTGTGAGAGAGAGAGAGAAAGAGTACTGAAGTGCTTTAAAAGAAATAATGTAGATGTAGGCTGAAGATGGACCTGTGATTACACTCACACACTCACACACACACACACACACACACACACACTGAGTTTTAAAGCTGAAATGATCTCTATCTATAGGAGAGTACTCATCTCTGTGTCAGATCTCTATCCAGATTACAACACTATTGAGAGCACACATCCCATGACCCGAGTCTCTCTCTGCAATGATGACTTTCCTTCTGCATATTTAGGCCCGATGTAGCCATGTAGAATGGAGAATTGAACAAAAGGTTTATAATTTGTTGTCCATGCTGGTAGCACTGATAGTCATGGGTAATTATGCAGCTGATTTCCCATTGTTTTCTTCCCAGAAAGGGTCCTGAAGGGTCTTTCCGAGAAAAGTAGTTGATTAGGAGCGTGATGAATCAGGGAAGGAGACAGGAAGAGTTTTCGAACTAAAAACGAGGCCAGCAGCGTTTCCAACGGCAACAGTGTTTCAAGGCCTCAAAAAACACCACACTAGTCTAGATAAGGGGCGTAATCACAACACAGAATGTTGCAGATTCGTATGTAAACCGAAAAGTGTAGACACAGTCAGCCTCTCTGCTCTTGCCAGGAGTATAGTGGTGGATTTGAACACTGATGGAAGTACCTATATAGTTATATCTGGCCTACAATGCTACATACTGAAAACTGGAGTATATTAAGTGAAGTCGAAGGTCAAGAGAAGTTGTAGAACACATTTCAATGGAGTGAAAAGTCTTTAGAAAGGATGTTCATTGCCATGCATGTCACTGGTTTTGCACTGAGCAGAACAAATGCTATTAAACTCGATTCCTGAGACACTAGAGGCTGTCTTGGTCCAAGGACAAAGCACACATCTGAGTTCTCCATCATCATTAATAACAGCACTGACCCAATGCCCTTCCTCCCACGACCAGCGGTTGGCCACAACAGCCCACCCGGCCCAGTTTGTCTCGTTCTGATTGCATCATCAGACCGAGCCAGCCACACCCTGTTTTTTAGTCAAGGGGGCGCACAGACGAGCCATTGTATGGAAGAGGAAGCTGTGGATGAGTGTGTTCCTTTTGAAAAGAAACCTCACAGGGACACACACACACACACACACACACACAAAGATGCACACTCAGACAAGTCCTCTGGCTGTTCTCCTGCTGGGTAGCAGGCAGCGGTGGCTTTTTCTTTCAGATGGGGGCTCGGAACATGCTGACGCAGCAAAGTGGGCATCACTCACTCACACACACACACACACACACACACACACGCACACACACACACACACACACACACACGTACTCGTCAGCACATGCGAGGGGTCAGTGGTGCGGTGTGGCTCCGGTGGCTGCCGGCCGGCGTATAGCGTGTGAGTGGACCGTGGCCACGGGGGGAAAGTAAACAAGGCTGCGCGCGTCTCTCTCTTGTGGCTTTCGCCGGCTAAATTGGCCCCACTCGCGCTCGGCCGGGCTTCCTGGCCGGGCCCTTCCTCTGTCGGCCGCCGCCGCTGGGGCCGCCTGTCGCTGCCGCCCACGGCCGGCCGCCCGCCCGCCCGCCCGCCCCACCGCCACGGGTCGGGTTGGAGGTCAGCGTCGTTTGGGGTTTTCCGGCACATTCTTGCGGCGTAATGCACTGTCAAACATCTGTCAGCCCCACGGGCTGTGTTTTTAATGTCTCATCCTCCTTCCTCGGCTCTCTCTGCGTGTGTGTGTGTGTGTGTGTGTGTGTGTGTGTGTGTGTGTGTTTCATGCTTCTCTGGTTTTGTCCTATAATGAATGCCAGAGATGATGGGTGAAAGGCTTGCCATTTCAATGATCTAACTGATCAGCCGTTCAACATGTCCACATTTAGCTGTGAATGGCTAATTCATGGGGCCCAGGCTGGAATGTCAATGCGGCACAAGACAGAGTGGAGGATCGCATTACAAAGACGCCGTTAAAATTGGGCAAGCCGTTTGTGTGCAAGGATTTTGCAGTATAGAAAGTCTGTTTATGTGGTGTGTGTTTGTGTGTGTGTTTGTGTGTCTGTCTGTTTATGAAACTTGTGGTTTCTACAGTATCTTCAGGTCAGGTTGAATTTACGGCTCACGCTTGGTGTTTGTTTTGAACCTGTTTCGTTTTCGGCTTCAGCTTTGTGTTCTGGGCATTTGGTGTTTTATATAGACAGACTGAAAGAGCACACAGACACACACACACACACACACACACACACACACACACACACACACACACACTGACACAATTTGTGTGCCTGCTTTCATTTCCTGATTCCCGTGAGCCACAGGAGGAAGTTAGGGCTGTAAACGAGTGTTTCTCTTTCGCACCTTCTCTGTCACCTCAAAACATCCTGCACCTCTGTACTGTGTGTGTCTCTCTCTCTCTCTGTGTTTGTGTGTGTGTGTGTGTGCCTGTCTGTCTGCCTGCCTGCCTGCGTCTGTGTGTATGTATATATATATGTGTGTGCGTGTGTGCCTGTCTGCCTCTGTGTGTGTGTTTGTACATGATGTCCTTTGTACAACGGCATACGTTGGCACACACAAATACACACACACACACACACACCCACACACTGACCACAGTGCTATCTCAGGAGAGCGATCAGTGATTTGGCCACTGAGGTTTAATCTAATGAGGAGACGTGAGGGCTTGAGCCTGTGGGGAGGTGGAGGTGTGGAGGGCCTTTAACACGGCCCTTCCTCTGTCAGTACCGAACATCTGGCTTTCATTAGCCTCAACCAGATCACATTTAAGATCTCATTAACGTGTGTGTGTGTGTGTGTGTGTGCGTGTGCGTGTGCTTGTGCATAAATTCAGAGGAAGAACACTTATCTGGTGTACCTGGGCCAGAATGTGTGGTGTGTGTGTGTGTGTGTGTGTGTGTGTGTGTGTGTGCGTGTGTGTGTGCAAAAAAAGAAAAAGACCTACACACACACACACACACACAGGGAGATAAAGAGGCCAATATAAAGCATGACACCAGGAAAGCCACAGATCACTCTGATTTCATTGGGTCTAACTGAAACTACCTCCCACCCTTCTCTCTCTCACCACACACACACACACACACACACAAATGCACATACACACAGTGTATGTGCACTGTTGTGGACATCTGACACCCCCCAGCTGCAAGGTCTCAAGCGAAGGATTTTCTGCCTAGCAAATCTCTCTCTTTCTTTTTCCTTCCCTCTTTCCTTCTCTCTCTCTCTCTCTCTTTCTCTCATTCTCGTTATTTAGGAGAGCGAGCACTTTTAATTAGTTCCAGGCGGTGGCTCCCACAGATCGATTACAGAAGTTACGGGAAGTGCGCTCACTTTTCCCGCTGGAATCTGGCAGAGACTGACTTCCCCCTCACAAACTTCCCAACTGCTCTCCGTAGAGAGAGAGAGAGAGAGAGATGGAGAGAGAGAGAGAGAGAGAGAGAGAGAGAGAGGGAGATGGAGAGAAATGTTTAGAAGTATCAGAGGAGGAAACCACCGTCTGGATGAAAATGCTCTGCGCTGAGCTACATTCATGTTAGTAGGCCACAGAGAGGATGAATCACTAACTCCTCAGAATGCCCATTGTGTGTGTGTAGGTGTGTGTCCAAGAGCATTTGTGTGTGTGTGTGTGTGTGTGTCGGTGTAGGTGTGTGTGTGTGTGTGTGTGTGCTCTGTGTCCCCTATAGATTGCATGTGTATGTTTTATGTGCTTGTATTTCACCTCCTTGTCCATACCTTAGTAGTTCTTAAACTGGGGGTCGCCACAAATATGTGAGGGGTCACAAAATGATTTGCAGTCTGAATTAAAGGAAATGTTCTAAACATTTTTAGACGAATATGCTGAAAAGCGACACTTATTCAGCAGCCCCATGTAGGCTTACCATTCTGTGTTTCCATAATGTTCCTCCAGAAGTTAACCAGTGCTTAAGCCAAAGCTTACCAAGTGGCATAACACTATGCAGCCGTCTTTTGAAGTTGGGCAATGTGTTTGGGAGGGTCGCCAGACCAAACGTTGAAGAATGAATCACTGCTTAGAATTGATGTTGTGTTTCTCAGGCAGTATGGATGTGTACGTACTTGTTTGCATGCTCTGTGTAGAGAGTAAAGTGTCTCTATAGGTCTGCCTGTGTCCAGCCGTGTGTGTGTGTGTGTGTGTGTGTGTGTGTGTGTGTGTGTGTGTGTGTGTGTGTAATTCAGAAATCCCTTTGACTGTCTGTTCAGTGGACTGTCCAGGTGTATGCTTTGTGTTGGGGTAGTATAGGCCTGCAGGTCGGCCCTATGTGTCCAGTGCAGGGATGGCAGCAGAGATCTGCGTGGGTCAGCAGTATGTCAGGAGAGCAGTGTCCACTTCCTCTTCGTCCTCGTCGCTCCCTCCCTCCCTCACTCAGCCCATCTGCTCATCATTTCATCAGCATGCATGTTTTCACTGATTTGGACAAACACACACACACACACACACACACACACACACACACACACACACACACACACACACACAAACTTTTCCCTGATTTAGCAAGAGAAGGCATATGGAGGTTTAGTCACACTCTTACACACAAACGCAAACACACACACACACACACACACACACACACACACACACACACACACACACAACACCCCCACGCCCCACGTTTAAAAAAAGAAAGAAAAAGAGGAAGAAAGGCTGAAGTGTAAGGCGAGCGGCGCTTTGGCCATGGCAGTGGCAGCAGCAGCGGCGGAGGAGACGGAGGAGGAGGAGGAGGAGGAGGAGGAGGAGGAGTGTGAAACCTCAGAAGGATGCCGAGGCCGTGAGCGGCTTGAGTTTCTATTATGTCTTAATGTCTGCTTTGTGCCGCTCCTGCTCTTAAGCCCCGCTGGACCCACGCCAGCCTTTCAGGCCCTGTGTGTGTGTGTGTGTGTGTGTGTGTGTGTGTGTGTGTGTGTGTGTGTGTGTGTGTGTGTGTGTGTGTGTGTGTGTGTGTGTGTGTGTGTGTGTGTGTGTGTGTGTGTGTGTGTGTGTGTGTGTGTGTGTGTGTGTGTGTGTGTGTGTGTGTGTGTGTGTGTGTGTGTGTGTGTGTGTGTGTGTGTGTGTGTGGGGCGGTAGCGGAGCGCGAGGGCAAAAGAGAGCGGTCCTGTCACTTTTCTCAATTGCCCAGAGTGAGGAGTGCTTTGGAGTTTTAGTTTACACGTCCGTGCGGTTTTGAAGCCCTAACGTCACCCAGCAATCTCACCTTAAGCCCAACTGAAAACCAACGCCCCCACACTGCCAGCAGTCTAGCCGCCACTTACAACTTTGTGTGTGTGTGTGTGTGTGTGAGTGAGATTGATTGTGTTCTGGGTCTGTTTTGGGATCTTGTGCTCATTTATCTGTTTTTGTGTGTGTTTGTGAGATTGGGTATATGTTTATTTGTGAGTGAGTGTTTATGTATGTTTGTGTGTGGGTACACATTTATGTGTGTGTGTGTGTGTGTGTGTGTGTGTGTGTGTGTGTGTGTGTGTGTGTGTTCTAAAGAGCACTGATGCGGCGGGAGAAAAGGTGCCATGTCGCCGTGCATCCTGCCTGGGTGTCAGTGTGATTGACAGGCGGCGACTGGCTTTTGAAGTCACCGGTGTTGTTTGGTTAAGGCCTGGAAGCAAAACAGTGGAACGCGCTCACTCACACACACACACACAGACACACACACTCACACACAGGGTGGGGAGTTCTTTGATGCATGGACAACTGGGGTCATTAAAACCTTTGCTTGCAGTCGTCAGGGAGAGTGAACGAGTGTGAGGGTCGTCATCCCCTCCCCCCCCCCACCCCCCCTCGTCTCTCGTCCCTTTCTCTCTCATCTCTTCTTTCTCTCTCTCTCTCCCCCTCAATCTCCATATCCCTCGCTTCTTCTGCCCATCCACCCAGTAACAGCAGCACTATCGGCAGGAGGACTGTGGCTTTTTTATGGGGGCATATGTTTGAGATATGTCTGAGAGTGTGTGTGCGTACATATATCTAGTGCGTGTGTGTGTGTGTGTGTGTGTGTGTGTGTGTGTGTGTTAGTGTTTGTGAATGTCATTGGTTGGATGAGTTATAGTTTTGTTTCCCAGAAAATAGCTGTGGGCCTCTCAGAAAAGGGAACACACACACACACACACACACACACACACACACACACACACACACATATTCGGCCAGAGAAATAAAGAAAAAGACACATCAGTCTCCTATCTCAGTTTTACATTATGTTCACCCTGAGTTGAAGCACAGATTGGAACCAGGTTTATCATTACGAACACGTGCATGCAAACACACACACACACACATATGCTCAAACATCACACACTCACACTTCACAAACAGACACACACACACGCTTGCACGCTCTCTCTCTCACGCATATACACACGCGCACACACACACACACACACACATACAGACACACACAAATGTTCTTCACATGAGCTTCTCTTCTCTTTGTTCGTTGGCCAGTGTTTCTTCTTTGTCTTGAGAGGTGATTGCGGCTGCGCTGTCTCTTGGCGCTGCCTCTGAGCCCATATCTCAGCAGTATCTGCTTTTATTGGATGTTTCATCTGGGAGCCAGTGAAAACAGCAGTCCACTGCTTCCTCCAGCACCACTGGCCAGCCACAGAGCTGGATCCCTGATTAAACACACACACACACACACACACACACACACACACACACACACACACATACACACACACACACACGCAGATATACACACACGCAGATATACACACACATACACACAAGCATGCCTAACCAAACAGAAATACGGTATATAACCATACATGCATAACCTTAAGCCAGAGAGTGCGAGGCACACATATAGATCGATAGATGATCGATAGATAGATACTTTAGTGATCCCCAAGGGGAAATTCAAGGTCCCAGCAGCTTAAGACACCACACACAACATGAATTCTACAATTAGAATGAGTCATATAATTGCACAGTTATACAGTTGAGCACCTAAGGAAGGCCTGTGGGATGACATGCTGTGCACTAAATATCTGAAGAGTGTGCAGACTTCATTTGTGCATTGTAGCATCCTCCTTCTTTTGGCCACCTGTGTGGAGGGTGTGTATGCTTCTCCCTTCCTCCAGGGTATAGGCCTACACATTCAGTCACCTTCAGACTAGTCTGTAGTCTGGCTATCACCATACTAAGCTCATTAGTATGGTGAGTCTGTGCTGTAGTGCTACTGCACAAGAGGCGTGATCATTGGGCATAGCTCAAATGACTCCATACGCTTGGATAGTCCTTCAACCAATCAGACCAACAATCCGGTGCGTCTTAAGCTAGTTTGTGATTGGACCCAAAGGTTGTAGACAGGAAGCAGGGGAGATAGATGTGCAGAAATCCACCCAAATTCACCCAGCCTAACCAGTCTAACCAGCATAATGCTGCATACTTTTATATATAATGTAACCCAGCACTCTTCTCTATCTCCACCTCCTCTCTTCTCCCTCCCCCTCTCCTCTCCTCTCCTCTCCACTCATCCCCCTCTTCTCTCCTCTCCTCTCCTCTCCACTCATCCCCCTTTCCTCTCCTCTCCTCTCCTCTCCACTCATCCCCCTCTCCTCTCCTCTCCTCTCCACTCCTCCCCCTCTCCTCTCCTCTCCCCCAGATGTGGCGGCGGGGGCGCTGTGCCCGCCCGTGGCCCTGCGGCTGGGCGTGGCCCTGCTCTGCCAGCTCTTCCAGGTGTGGGACCAGGTGGCCGTCGGCTTGACCACCCTCACCGAGTGGTTGCTGGGGGACGGCGTGCCGGACATCAGGGCAGAGGAGAGCAGCACTGATGTGGTGAGGAGGACAGTGGGGACGCTTCTGGTTGGCTAGACATAAATACAGCAGAAGGCCCCAGTCGTGGCGCGACTGGCTGGGGCACCTGCACCGCTCGCCGGCGACCCGGGTTCGAATCCCGTCCGGATCTCACCCCGACTCTCTCTCCCACTCACTTCCTGTCATTCTCTCTACTGTCCTGTCCATAAAACAGCAGCGGTTGCTGAGATCGTGAATTTCAGAGAAATCAAAGTGAATGTGGTCAACTTTGAGGACAAATGGTCCTGTTTAATTTTCATAAACAACCAACAATGGGAATAGAGAGTATAGAGAAATGATGTCCAGCGTGTTTTGAGAAGTTCTTAACATAATTTCACTGATGTCCCCCCCACACAAACCACACTCCTCGGGATGTAATGTTGATACCTTCCCACATAAATCCTGCGCCAGAGCTCAAGTCGATGTAAATATGGTTTGTTCATTACTGGCGCAACTGTAATCATAGAATCGTGGAAAAGCCATCAGTCAGCGCTGGTGTCGTTTTTCATGGCCGCTGTTCTGTTCTGTTCTGTCCTGTCGCTAGCTCACAGCGGTTGCGCTCCAGACAGTAGAGCGGCCGCCGTGCGGAGAGAGCCGAGTCCAGCTTCCCCTTGTGTGGGATTACACTGGGCCGAGCCGCAGCACACCGCCGCTGGCCCTTTCATCTAAAGCCCCTTAGCGTCCGAGCGGCCGCGCTCCAGGTCTGCCACCCCCCCCTCCCCCACCCCCAGGGGGGGGAATGTGACCCGCTGGCCCCCGGGGCAGGTGGTGCCAGCCACCGGCAGGAAGAGGAAGTTATAGCAAAGCAGCTTTGGGTCAGCCGTCAGCTGGTCTAACGGTGTGCGGGGCTGGTGTGAATTAAAAAAAACAAAATTCAAAAAGCTCGGTCGAGTGAATGTTATTTTGCCCCGTTTTAATTTAATTCAGGTTCAACTCGGAAATCAAAGTTGAAATTGTGGTGAAAATCCATTTAAATTGAAATGTTTAAAATGAGCCGTTAGACAGTTAGACATGCTCAGACATGATTTAGCGTTGGTGTTCATCGGTGTTCCCCCTTCTCCCTTCCCCCTTCTCCCCTGAGCAGGATGCAGAGTTCCTGTTTGAGAAGGGCGATCTGAACCTGTGGGCGGAGCCTCTTCAGTGGGCGCGGCTGCTGCACGCTCATCTGGCCGCGCTGGCGTCGGCCGCGGGTCCGGCGGCGGGCGTCCCTCCTCCGGCTGAGCTGCGGCGGCTGTCCGAGCTGGCGCGAGCCCAGGCACAGGCGTCGGAGCGGGCGCTGGGGGCGCTGCCCGCCCTGCCGCAGTTCTCCGCCGCCCTCGAGCACGCCAGGCTGAGCGTGCAGAGAGAGCGGGCAGGCCTGGCGCTCGGGGTTCTGGGAACGCTACAGGAGGGCTCGCTCTTAAGCTGAGAGCCGCCAGTGCCAACTGTGTACATCCACACACTGCCATCAGTCTTAAAGTATACATGCACACACAAAGGTGGACAGAATCATGGTGATCCTTTATGCATCCTTTGTTTTGTTTTTCACACGTATTTATGCCTCTTAATGAAGTGCAATTGCAAAAGTTAAAATGCTACGCCCCACCATACAGTCTCCTACTGTAGGTCCACTGTTGTATCCGCACTGTGAGCGGGATTGATGAAGACACCATCTTGGAGAGGCTTCACCTCTCTAGTTTGTTTACATAACAGTTTCAGGAAAGGGAAGAGGAAAAAAGAGGAAACTGCTGCGGTTTCGATGTGTTGTAATCTCCCCCCCCTCCACCTCTTGAGTATGTTAGTAAAGTCACACACTCGCCAGACAGTCTGAAATGCTGATTGGGTGTTTTTTTTCTTCTTGCGAGCCATGCCAGGAACTGTGCGTTCTTCTGCTCAGTCCCTCTTCGCTCCAGTCTCGGCTTCAGGAAAGTCCACATGCGCTCCGAGAAGACTCCGGTGACCTTGTGACAGAGGGCAGCTCACGCGCTGTGTCCTGCAGCTCTTTCACAAACAAAAGAGAAAAGGCCTATACAAGGAAACACCTGTAAACAACTATGTGTATGTGCGCTGGATGGGTGTGAGGCGTGTGATGTGTGTCAGACCCGGTCTTGTCTACACAGGAACCGTGTTTGTGTGAATTTCGCAAACTGCTTGAAGGCAAAGTGGGAGGAATTGAAACCACCAGTGTAAGACGTTTTTTTTATTTTTTTTATTCCAAGTGGTTGAACACTATGAATCACCATCCAAAAGAGGACCATCTTGTACGAGGCGAACGTGTCCCAAATCCACTCTCACACAGGGGAAAGATTCCTGCTCCCACCGCGTCCTCCTCCAGCCCTCATCTGGACCAGAACTGGGCCAGGACCGGGAATAACGACAGAATGAAGCAGCACATTCTTAACCCACTTGTGTTGTTGCGGAGCGGAACACAGCTGGAAAACAGTGCAGTGGTTCACAAACCAGTGCCTTCCTTATAAACAGAACGGGGTTGCAAATTCACTGTCGCCTAGACAATGTCGGTTTCATTTTTGTGTATGTAGATGGAGTATAATTCTGTATAGAGAGGGGTGTGCCAGTTCATGTTGAGTTCCTCAGAAAGCCAGTCTGTTTTAAATACTGAATGCTATATTTTAAATGAACATGTCATGCAAACCATGTGTCCCTAGACTGTTTTTAATTCAAATAAAATGCTGTTTTTTATCACATTTGTGTGCCTCAGGGGTTCCTGTGTGTGTGTGTGTGTGTGTGTGTGTGTGTGTGTGTGTGTGTGTGTGTGTGTGTGTGTGTGTGTGTGTGTGTGTGTGTGTGTGTGTGTGTGTGTGTGTGTGTGTGTGTGTGTGTGTGTGTGTGTGTGTGTGTGTGTGTGTGAGATTGTGTGATTGTGTGTGTGTGTGTGTGTGATTGTTTGTGTGTGCGCTTATTCATTTGAACTGATGGAAAATGACCCCGGGTGCCTGAGCTTGAGTAGGTTATGTCTTCACCTAATCGAATCCCACCATCTCTCCAAGTCCCAGGCCTTAGGGGCAGACTCACACAAGGGACTGCTCTCCAACACCCTATCAGGACCCTCACGCAGAATGACCGTTTTGTGCAGTCCGTTTTGATTGCCATGTGCAGGGAGGGGCTATGGTGGATGTTGTTATGGACAACATAGTCAGCTGCAAAATATGGGATAGCATTGCATTTGGGGTAGCTTTATGGAGGGACGTGAATATGTTTTTTCCTATGTAGGGATATACAGTATTACAGTTCAATGAAGTAACGATGAAAAGACATCCCCACAAAATCTCCTGATGATATTTACATCAAGTTCATATTTTTTGTATGGTAGGTTTCCTTACTGACTGCAGTGTGCAATTATTTGCATACATTTCAAGCACAGAAACCTTGACACTGGATAGAGTCAGGTTCAAAACTATTCTTTTGATTTTTGAGTTTGGTGATACACAAACTAGAACCGCCAATGAGAAAAGGAAAGGGAGTTGACACTCAAATTCACATGAGCAAATCAACATGGAAGCTAGTAAAATAATAACAGTCAGGCGCAATCCTTCCACATGAGGCTGGTCGTCGCCTGGTTTTTCCCCCCATACAGAACATTTCTCGTACGCATGGTATTTTTGTCTTCAGGCTGAGCTGCGGTATTTTTTCGATACGCCCTGCGTTAGGCTACTAGAAAAAGAAATCGGGCAGAATGTGCCCCTTGCTCTGCCCGGTTACGCAATCGACGCAGCACACAAGAGCCCCTGTGTCCAGTGCGCGCTCAATGTGGAGACAGCTGCTTGTGCCGCGGGCGCTTGTAGTGGCCATGTTGTTTTACTGTAAAAGTGATGTAATGTTTTGGAGCGCTTGAGCGTTCCCCAATAAAAACAGTATGTGACGAGGGGAGGTGTTTTCTTTTTTTTTCTTTCTCCTCTTTTTCCTCGGCGGATGGGTATTTGCTCAATGGCTTCCTTGAGGTTTCAATCATGACGTTTGCGTTTGCTGTCATTGTAATATTTGCGTGCCATCAACATAACATTTCTAAACTAAGGTGAAAGTGTGTTTACTCTGCCCGTGCACGATGTGTAAACCATGCCCTAATTGTTTACCTCTTTTTCTGTGACGAATGTTTACTTCTTGTTCAGCGGGTGAACGCAGATTAGGTGGAATTTCGGAGGTGTTCTAATGTCGCACTTTGGGTGGCGCTGAAGACTGTATCTTAGTTGTGCAGAGAGGTCTGTGGCCTGTGGAGGGCAGTATTACACCGTGAGATTGCAAGGCATTCCATTGGATGACTTGACATGATTTCGCTCTAAGCTTGTTGTTTGCCTTTACAGTAGGCTACGAGACGAGGAGGCACTGTGAGCCCACAAAGCAACACGTTTCCAAGAACTTGAACATGAGTTAAAATCTGTGTCACCCACTTGTTAAACTAGCACTACACTAGTAGCCTACCTAACATTTGCATGTTACCGATAAGAGCCTACTTTTGATAGGCTAACTTTACGTTTGGGCCAGTACTATACTATTATGCATATCAGATAGATAACATATTGCCTCAGTAATTGTGTTCCTGAAAATAGCTAAACCGTCCTGCTTGATTAACATAGCCTAAAATTAGATTCCCAACACGCCAATTCAAGTTTTATGTTTGGCAAACTTGGTAGACTTTGGAAACTGGGTCAGGTCCATGTGTGCAAGGGGAAACACTGGATTTCTATTCCTAACTTGTTTATCGTAGGCTACATCGGACCTAATGTACAATTTGCGCAGTGTAGTTGTTGATTATGCAACCGCCGTAACCCGAGGAATGCTACTCGGTGGCAGACTGTAGATCTCCAGCAGCACGCTCCACGCTCCACTTTCCTCTTTTCCCTCCATTCTTACACACACGCGCACACAGCGAGGAGAATCTGGTGGTCTATCCCACTTGTTGAAGCCAGCGAGAGAAAACATAAGTGCAACACTATTACTGTTTCGAAAGCCGTCAGCAACAGGCTATTTATTTAATCGACTTACTTTTCAAAGTTCCTAAGTATGTGGGTAGGGTACAGTTTTATATAGCCTATACGCGCGGGGACCCTGGTTGTTTAATCGACTTTAGTTTGCATTGCAAGGGGATCTGCGTTTCTAGGCGATTCGAAACAAAGCGGGGATTAGAGGGTTGAGGACAGTCTTTCATTGCCGTATCAAAACGAAGAAAATATGATACAATGAAAAAAAGTTGTTGCGTCTTGTTAACAAATCGGCCCCTAAAGCTAGCCTGTTTTCTATCTGCCGCGCATTGCAGTTACGCACTCCATGGTTGAGCGTCCAGTAATTCTTCGACAAAACTTTCTCCGAAAATTCGAGCATTATGATCATAGTGGGCTGAGACTGTGCCGTTTAGGAAAGGCAGATGTGGACGCATTCCCGCTGCTCAGTGGAGTTTGATCTACGACCCCCCAGCTTTTAGGAATCACGAACGAGAAATGAGAGCCCAGCTAACTGGTAGGAGGGGTGTGGATGATGGCCAACCAGAAGAACTCCTGCTTCAATCGAATAGAGGGGGCGTGACTTTGCCCCCAAGTTTTCCGCCCTCATCGACACACTGCTGCCGCGAAGCGTTTATATTCATGTGCGGAAGAGACTCGGCGACTGCAGCATTCAAGCTCGGCACTTCACAGAGGAAGGACATCCCATAACAAAAACACGAAACACAAAACGAGGAACTTATCCTTTTCTCTTTGCAGTGTGAGCAATCACCCTCTGGAATTCCGTTCTTTCACGTTACTCGGAGCTCCCAAAAACAGCAGTCGTGGCAAATTCATAGAAAAAGTTTGCCTCGTGTGCTGTGCGCCCAAGGATCCCGTTCGGTCCACCCATGAGAGATCAACTACGGCAGAAAAGTTCCGAGAAAGAAATGTCTGCAACCATCCTGTCCGCTTTCTACGACATCGACATGCTGTACAAGGTATAGCAATATTATCTTGGAGATGCGCGTCTTTTTGCAACGTCTCTTCATCTTTTAAATGCTGAGCAGCATGCTAGCGTAGAAAGTTTGCAATCCAGTGCAGCAACCAAGTTCGAAGGCTAGCTTACTAGCTGGAAATCAAACTGCGCTGCATACCATGACATGCTGTGATAGTTCAGTGCAAATCAAAGTTGCAAATCCAAATTGTTGTTGTCAAATTAGTATTAAGCAGTGCATGCAGATAGTAGTAGACGTGTTCGATAGACTGACTTTGTTGTTATTTGAACTGATTTTGAGTGTTTGCTTAAGTTTCTAACTGGTTTCCTGTTGCTCGCTTTTGTCCACAGCAGGAGAAAAGTCTCAACATGAACGCAATCCACATCAACAGTATGTTGGACAAGAAAGCTGTGGGGGCTCCAGTTACAACGTCTAGTTCAAGCAACTGCTCCTTCACCCCAGGATTTTTCCGCAGAAATTCGACCAGTAACATGGATTCAGTGACCAACAGCAACAAGTACTCAGCGGGCTCCTACAACAACTTGAAGGAGAGCTCGGTGGTGAATGGCAGCTCAAACACCGCCATCATGAACAAGGAAAACAAATTTCGTGACCGTGCATACAGCGAGAACGGGGACCGGAGCCAGCAGCTCCAGGTCCTGCAGCAGAAGCCGGGCTCTCAGATCAACTCCACCCGCTACAAGACAGAGCTGTGCCGACCATTCGAGGAGAATGGAGCGTGCAAGTACGGGGAGAAGTGTCAGTTCGCGCACGGCTACCACGAGCTGAGGAGTTTGTCTCGCCACCCCAAGTACAAAACCGAGCCATGCCGCACGTTCCACACTATCGGTTTCTGCCCTTATGGTCCACGGTGCCACTTCATCCACAATGCCGACGAACGCAGGCCAGCCCCAGCCAACGCCAACATGCAGGGAGAGTCTAAGTCTGCTCGGGAGCTGTGTGGAGGCTACGGCCAGAGGGACGTGCCACAGCCCGGCGCCTTCAGGGAGAGACCAAAGCTCCACCACAGCCTGAGCTTCTCCGGCTTTGCCACCCAACACGGACTTGACTCCCCGCTCATTGAAAGCCCCACATCCCGCACCCCGCCACCCCTATCCTCCAACAACTCTTGCCCCCAAAACTTTTACGAGGATGTGTCGCCAAACACTCTGGCTTGCATCAACAGTGCCTTCTCCTTCCCCGGGCAAGAACTGAAAGCCTTACTCGCTCCACTGGCAGTGCATGCTCAAAACTACGCCAATCACTCTAATGGTGCTTACTTTGGGAACCTCTCGGCCGTGTGCCCTCCCTCTCCCCCCTACAACATGAGCCACTTGCAGTCCTCTCTGCAGCGCCTCTCTGAGTCGCCGGTGTTCGACTCGCCCCCCAGCCCCCCTGACTCCATCTCAGACCGGGAGAGCTATGCAAGCGGGTCCCTAAGCTCTTCTGGAAGTCTGAGCGGCTCCGAATCTCCCAGTTTGGATGCCGGCAGACGTTTGCCAATCTTCAGCAGGCTGTCGATTTCAGATGATTAAGTTCGATCACTTTTGCATGTGGTGTGTTTGTTTTTTTATACCTTGTTTAGTATGAGGAGGACTTGAAATTCCAGCACTCACCGCTGTTTTTGGACGGTGACACCTCTGACGACGTGTAACGTTTGACAGAATTACATCTGCTTTAAACTTTAGAGACAGATGACATTGTCTTGTCTTTTTTGATATGGCATTAGTCCGTTTGTCTGTATGTTTTTGATAACTACAAGTAGCTATCAATAGAAGGCATTCCACCGGTGACTTATGTTTTGAGCTGCAGCAGATTGCTGTCTTTTTTAGGTCTTATCAAGACCTATTTCCGGAGTCATATACAAGACTTTTTTTTTCTTTCTATCTTTCTTTCTTTACGAACGAGAGAAACCTAGCGGTTTTAGATTTTCCTGCATCCTACCAAGAATATGCCTTGACACAAGTGTAACAGCTTCACAGCTTCAAAAGTATGTGTGATTTTTTTTTTTTCCTTCTTGAAAGCTTAAAAACTTCCATTCCAAAACTTTTACCTGGTTCACAGCGCCACGCAGTGGTTTGGTTGGGTAGTGTGTAGTTTGTTGCTTAGTCCAAGCATTCTTGTGTTGAGGTTTGTACGGGAGATCACTGCTGTTGGTTGGATATATATTTTTTTAGAAGTTCTGAGTGATTACATAGCGGTGCATAACTGGCTATGGACTATTTAACTTATTTATTATCTTGTGAAAAGTATAGGCTACATTGGTAATTGTCCAGACTGTATTTATCGAGTATGATGAAGCAATAGATATATTCTTTTATGTTTAAATTATGATCGCCATTATTAATCTACAGTAAGTGGAGTGTATGTTCTTCTCACAGTAATATATATTTTTTGTTGTTTGGTCTCTTTTGTAACTTCACTTCGTTATTTTATTGTAAATGAGTAAAAAAAAAATCTTAATTTAAGATATTGTATGTGATATTTATTTCATTAATTTTTTGTTTCCTTGTTTACGTTTATTAAAAAACAACAAACAAAAGTTTGCGTGATTTGCTGGAGGTTGCTTGTCTGTGCTGTGGAAGGCCTATTTTCTGTCCTTGGCGAATCCCTAGATTTGTTTCTCTAGTGGAGTCAGTAGAATGTACAAACAATGTGGGTTTATTCTTTCTTCCTGTCTTTGTTTTTGTTTTGTTATTTTGTTTGTTTTTTTTCCCCAAGACCGTCCAAACTAGCCTTACTTTTTTTTTTTTACACATTCATATCAGATATCACCAGTCAAAAAAAGATCCCACATTTTAAAAACAAATCATCAATTAACCAAAAAAGTATTTTTTTTTCTTTCTTTCCTTCTCGTTATCTATTATAGCACGAGGTCACACTGTGATTCCAACCACGTGCTAGAGAATGTAGCAAGCCCATGTTGCCCCAGTGTTATACGACACTGTGGGGATCACAGTCTTACATGCCTTAAGATTCACCAAATAAAGTATTTTTCCTACATGTAATTATATTTCTTTCCTATCTCTTTTTTTACTCAAGTTGAATGTAGTCTCAATTTCTAAGTTTGTCCTTGGAAGGTTGTTACCACTTGTATTTAAGAAAAAAAAACTCGCTATAAACATTTAAAAAAGGAAAAAACATCACAACTTTAAAGAAAACATCTGAAGCCTTTTTTTAATATTATTACTAGTATATCTCCCTTTCACTTGTTTTACTTGTTCCTGATTCTCTTTTGACATGGGAATGGGCGGATTTTTCCAAACTTGCTGGACGGGATGGTAATGTTGAACACATTTTGTATGTACATAGTTAGGTACAGGGGGATGCGCACTATGTACTCTGTTTGACTACTTTATCAGAAGTAAAGCTGTTTGAATGTATCTAAAAAGGCGACGGACAAAAAAAGGCAACAGGAGTTGTGATGTAATTATTTTTGGGGGGAATCAGTTCACTACAATTAAGTGTGAGACTGTTGACTTTGTACTGTACATTTTTTGTAGTTTCTCCCAATAAATCATTTTTGAAAAAAAAAAAAACATAAATAAAAACAAAAAATATCAAGAGCAATTTCTTCAGTATGTTTTTTAACATGTTTTCCTTAGCATACACACACCTTCATAGATGACTCCTCTCTGTTATACATCAGCTACAGTGCTGCAGCTCTTTATTCTTCAATCTAATGGAGTGGGAGCCATGCAGAACACACATTCTTCCCTCTTTTCTCTTTTCTGCCTTCATTCTCCAACTCCCTCTCTGTGTCTACTCCCCCACCCACCTCTATCTCTCTCTCTCTCTCTCTCTCTCTCTCTCTCCCTCCTATAAATCCCAGAGGGGGTAAGAGCAGCAGCTCTGAGCTTGTGCGTGTCTGGACGGGGCTGAGAGCGAAGTGCTTGTGTTCCACTCGCCTCGCCTCACTGTTGGCCTGGAGACACAGCTGTTCTCTCCTCCTCACCCCATCACCCACCCCCCCCCCCACCCCTACCCCTACCCCTACCCCACCCCGCCATCTCTGCGCCCAGCTTGGCTTTGCCTACCTGACCAAGCGATCGTCCAGAGGCAAAGCTTGCGGCTGACCCCGGGTCAGATCTGTTGCTCAGCGGCGTTTGGTGCTGTTGGTCTGACCAAGCAGCTGGCTGCGGCTGATTATAACTGAAGAGGGCTGCAGACTGTAACTAACTGTGGCTCTGTTTGTAGCGGAGAGTAAATGATTAGCCAGCTCAGCTAGAGTCGCCTGACTGACTGCCGGCCTGGTCCTGTGTGCGCCAGGAGGTCCAGATCCGGCACAGATCTGGGCCAGCTCAGAGTTGAAGCTGTTCCAGTGTCAGGAAGACTGGCTGGCTGAGAGTGGGTTTGTCAGCCTTTGACTGGCTGTAGGTCCATTTTAAACTTTCTGTGTTAAATTCATCAACTAACTAGCTGCCTGAATGACTGACTGCCTGCCACAAGAAGCTGATAAGCCCATTGGGCTCTGGCCTGGAACTGGTCCCGACTTGGCCTGAATCCGGCACACACTGCTGCCCAGTCTGCGGCACACTGGCTAGTCTGTCGACCGTCATAATGCTGCTCATTGAAGTCAGCTGGTGCTTTACGGCCTGTCCTCCTCAGACTTAAACACTGTTCTGATTTATCAATGACTGTTACATAAGTCCCTGCTGCCGTAGTGATTCTGTATTGGCGTAATGGCATTTAATTGTGCAATATCATTTATGCGCTAATAGCTAAAGAACGAGGGGATGCATGACAAAGGTTTATCAGGTTTAACTTTAGCTTTGGCTCACCCTCTCATTTATGTTTGGTTGTCAGATTCCCTGGCTGTAATGCTAGATGTCTTGCAATTCTCATATTAGCATCATGCTAACCCATCATCAGCTGGATAAGCATAGGAGTGAGATGTGATCAGCTGGCTGAAGTGATCATAGTTAGTGCAACATGTGTAAAATCAAAGAAATGAAGGAGGAACAGAGAGAGAGGGGACAAGACAATGTCACAGAGCTGAGACCAAAGATACTGTAGTCTAACAACCGTCTCTGCTTAGACTTTTCAATCCGAGAGATCCCTACCATTTTGAGAGCCAGACAGACAAGGGGAAAGGCAGATTGTGAGAGCCATTGTGTGAGTGTTTGATTTTGTCCTCGTTCAGGAGTGAGCTGGCGGCATTGTCACAGCTCCATTTAGTGAAGTTATCAGGCGGGCCTGCGGTCATTAACAAAATAAAGGCCTGGCAATCCCAAAGAGTGTCAGGAGTTCACGGGCTGATAAGACCGGGTGATAACTCCAGGCAAATATTTACAGTGTCCTCTAGATTTCATAATGAAATGTTTATCAGCTGCCGGGCCCTAGGATCACAATGCAGCTCTTCCTGCCCCACAGTCATTTATGTACCTACCTATGTGTGTGTGTGTGTGTGTGTGTGTGTGTGTGTGTCGGCATCTCTGTGTTAATGATTGTGTGTTTGGATTTGTGTGTTAATTATTGTGTGTGGGTGTGTGTGTGTCTGAGGAATCTATCTCTATTCTCAGTGTGTGTGTGTTTGTGTGTGTGTGTGTGTGTGTGTGTGTGAGAGAGAGAGAGACACTGTATTGTGTCTTTGTCTGACTGAATCTCTATTATTTTGAGTGTGTGAGAGTGAGTGAGTGTGTGCGTATGTGCGTGTCTTTGCGAGAATACATTTGTGTATCAGTGACTGTATGTGTGTATGTGCTCGTATGCGTGCGCGTGTGTGTGTGTGTGTGTGTGTGTGTGTGTGTGTGTGTGTGTGTGTGTGTGTGTGTGTTAATGGTTCTGAAGTCCCTTCACAATGCCAGGAAACCCTTGGACCCGTGATTACAGCAGGAAAGGCCTCCAGTTCCTCTGACCGCCACCCATTTCCAGTCCTCGTCTCTGCCTGCTGTTTTTGTCGTCGTTCACCGGGCCTTCTCTTCCACTGTCCTTCATCTCGCTCTCTCGCCACTTCCAGAAGTTTCTCTCTGAGTGTTACAATGTGCCTAAAAAGCAGAGACAGGGAGGGAGAGAGAGAGGGGGGGAGGCAGGGAGGGAGAGAAAAGGAGAGAGGGAGAGAGGTTATGGGGAGGGAGGCTGCTGTCATTTAATGTTTGAAGAAAAGTAACACAGAGCTGGAAACCCCCGTACACGAACACACCCAACACACACACACACACACACACACACACACACACACACCTCCTTGACCATGTAACTTTTGGCTATGAATCCTGTGGCTTGGAGCGACAGTGTGGCTAACAGACTGGAAATGAGCTGGAGAGAGGGAGGAAGAGAGAGAAAGAGAGAAAGAGAGAGAGAGAGAGAGACGCAGACCTCTCGGATGTGTTATCAGAGCTAATGTTATCCCTGTGCCACACACACACACACCACATTCATGTGTAGGGTCACTGCATTCTCTTGCTGTCAGACTGGATGGAGGGTGAACGAGAGAAGAGATGAAGAGAGAGAGAGAGAGAGAGATGTCTTGCTGTGTTGGACTCTGTGATGGCACAGGTCTAATGACTCCTCAGCCCTGGCTTGTTTGGCGTGCCGTAAATATTTACAGAACATGTGTGTGTGAGGTCAGTGTTTACCAGCTATGGATGCAGAACGAACACTGACGACATCTCCGCGGCGTACGAGAGCCGCTCCAGTCTGTGTTTGTGTTGCGCGCGTGTGTGTGATTGCATGTGTGTGTGTTGCGCGTGTGTGTGTGTGATTGCATGTGTGTACACTGAGAGCTACCCCCTCCATCACCCTCTACTTTACGAACCCAGGCTGAAGAGATGGTGTATAATGCAAATAGGCACACACACCATGAAACATCTCAAGAGATTACACACGCCCACCCACCACCACCACCCCAAACCCACACACACACACACACACACACACACACACACAGTATACACACTAACCACATACCCACATGTCAGCCTCCAGCTGTCTGACCTCGAAGTGGGCGGTGTGCCGGGAGGTGTTTATTTATGTTTACGTGTTTACGTGTGCCGAGGCTGCTCTGCTTGGGGACAGACAGGAACACCTGTCCTTCTGGAGTCTTTGACTGCACCTGACTCCCATAAGGAGTCTGACTTATATACTACAAATCCCAGCATGCTTTAGCGAAAAGTACATATATAGACCCAATCAACCCAACACACCATCTCTCCCATTCATAAATGGGGATGGTTTATCTCAGTGATGGTTTACCTCATTGGGTCAGAGTGCGTATAGACATCTTCCACTTTATTAGTTGACTCAGGTGTTTTGAGTTGGGTGAAACTGCTGGGTGTAACTGTCCTGAACGACTCTTTCTGCATGTACATGTTCTTTATGTCTC